>NW_023600993.1:56615035-56850035 GCF_014898055.3 Talpa occidentalis
CTCCACCCCCTTCCTGCTGGTAGGAGGAGGCTGGACTCTCCTTTAGTCCACCTTGAGATACTGTTCTGTCACATGGGTGGAAAATTCTGTTTTCCCCATATTTCCCTACTCTTAAAAAGGCCACTTCCAGACTATGTTTAAGAATAGCTTCTAAACTGCTTATTGAGCCTGTGAAGATTTTAGTTTTGTAATCATGTAATTCCCATAAAAATATGTTTTCTAAAAGAAACACCCAAAATTACCTATCTCCTCAGCCTATGAGGCTATATGCAGCCACTGCAGCACGAGTTCGATCCCCATGGCACAGTAGACCTCTCCTGACTTGCCTGCTGCTCCCCTCAGTAGTGTATATCGGTCAGACTGCCTGTTCTGCTCCCTGCTCTGTCTCTGGGGGATCCTCTCAACCTCACAAGCCTCTGGCCTGTACCCCAGTTCCTATAAGCATAGAGGGATAGATCTTTGGGGGAAAAAAAAAAGAAAGAAAGAAATACACTTGGTCTCAGTGAGGTCCAGCAGAAACAAGGACTTTGAGAAATAATTTGAATTTTCTCCACTTCCTTTTAAAATGGCTCTACCCTTGGATCCTAGAGGTTTTAGTAATGGTTAAAATGAGACATTTACTCTACCATGCAAGGATCTTAACTTCATCTTATATTGAAAACCTTAATATAAAAGCATATAGGAGAAGACCTTAGCTAAATAAGTATAACAAACCTATTTTAAAGTCCTAAGTTATTTCAGGAACTAGGATATCTTTGTTTTAAAAATGGGATGGCTTTGGTAAAACTGTGCACCTATCCAAAATCTCTTCAGATTTTTAATGAAACAAATATGATCTTAGATAAAAAATGCAAATTGTCTGCTCTACATTTTAAAGCAAGGAATGTTTTCTTATCTGAAGAAGTTAGTAAACAGAACTAAGAAACTGAATCAATAAAAGGCTCAGTGTCTTCACATATATTGGCAAAATAACTATTAAAATTAGTATGCATGGCCAACAATTAAAATGAATGTCAAGAGATTTCTGTCTTTTTCCTCCAGAGGGTTACTATATTAAAATTATTATAAATTACAACTATATAATTCTAATAAAAAACAAATCCAAACTTTGATATTGTGATCTAGAATTTTTGGTAAACAATAGCTAGTTCAAAATTTAATGGCTTAATTTGAGGCATACCTATCTTAAAGTTATAATGTTGGGTGTTAATACTTATAGTCTATGTTTAAATGTGTATAATTTTTTTTAATAGAGGCATGTTTTTTATTTATTTATTTGTTTGTTTGTTTATACATGCACTGGGTAAAGTCAGAAGCGCGGGAGGGTGAGAGAATTCACCAGAGTCAGAGCGGGGAGCAGAGCAGGCAGAAGGACCGAAGTACACTGCTGAGGGGAGCAGTGGGCAGCAGGAAAGGTTTGCGCGCCATGCGGGACCCTCCTCTGGTGGCCAGGGAGCAGCCGGGGATCGAACCGGCGCCTCAGAGGCCGTGGGCAGCTTCGCAACCCAGCGCTCAACCGCTGCGCCATCAGGGAGGCCCTAAATGTGTATAATTTAAAAGGGAACTCATGGTATTCATCAGGGAAGAGTAATTGACTTGATTAACAAAGATAAATTTGCTTTTTTTTTTTTTTCAAAGATCTATCCATCTATGCATACAAGAACTGGGGTACAGACCAGAGTTGTGGGGTGGGGTGAGAGGATTCACCAGAGACAGAGTGGGGAGCAGAACAAGGAGACTGACTGAAATACACTGTTGAGGGGAGAAGCAGGTGAGGCAGTAGACGTCTGGTGTGCCATGTGGGTAGCACTCTGGCTGCCGGGGATCCAACTCCTGCTGCAGAGGTTGCTGCAGATAACTTCACAGTGTTGCACCCAACCAACCCTCTGTGCTACCAGGGAGACCATGCTTTTTAATGTTTTTACCTGAATTTCTCTCTGTAAACATCTTTTCCAGAAACACTAATCCACTTATCTCTTCTCCTTGGAGAAGAATTACTTTTGGCCCCCAAGCAAATGTCCTACCTTACTTCTCCTTTCTTTCCCTTGTCCTAAATAAGGAATTCAAGATGGCACTTAAAGCCACATGGATGAATGACTCAGTCATACTGGGTCTCTCCTATGTGTGCAGCAGGTATATAGAGTATTAAGCCTATGATTTCTCTTTTTTGTATTAATCTGCTTAGGACTTGTTTAGTTATTCACTAGCTAGAAGAACCCCAGGGATTATAGGATGAATTCTCTTATATCCCAGTAAAGTAACTTGGAATTCCAGTCCAAAGAGAAACTAAAGCTACAATTGGTAACTCCATCTTGAAACTGATCTTTTATCATTATTTAAATGGCTGCCCAAACCCCTTATAAAAACTAAGGTTTTACCAAGTTTAATAATGAGAATTTGTTGAATATTTGAAGTCATTTTACCTAAAATTACTGAGATTTCAGGTTTAATTTTTGCTCCTTATTTTAAGGAAATTAAAATTTTAATATGTCACCTAAAAAAATAAAGCATGAGGTTTATGTGTAAGCCATTCAGTCTAAAGGTATGCTAATATAACAGCAATTCAATATCTTACAATCTAGAAATTAAAACTAAGATATAACAACTCTAAATGCAAGTAGAGTGAGATTTATGTTTAAAAATAAGGGCTATATTAAGAATATTTTGAAGATCATGGGAAGGATTTAGTGTCAACATGAAACTGATTATCTTAGTAATGGAATGGTATAAAAATGGGAAAGCAAAAGAAAGTTTTGAAAGTCTCAGAGAGGTTTCTTAGGAAAAGACATTTTATGTGGTTGAATGACTTGCAATAAGTATATTTAAGTTAAACTTTAATATCTGAAGTGTACTCATGTGATACTCAGCTTTTATTTTTTTTATTTACAAAAGGACTAAGGCACCTAAATTGTCTTTACTGACTTTTAATAACAAATACTACTTGGATAATCTGAATATCTTGGTGCTCTTTCATCCTCAGGCTTGGTTAACTAAAAGAAATTTAATCTTGTCAGCACTGTTAAACCCTATCAAAGAAATAGATCTGCTCTTAAAAATCTTTACATTCTGAATGATTAGGTATTTTATAAAAATATGTAAGTTTGTTAATACAGTAACAACTACCCTGATATCAAAATTCTAAAATAGTCTTGGAAGGACCTGTAAGACACCTGACATAATTGTTTCCCTTATAGAAAACAAATTGTGTCAATTTGGATATATTAAAACCTCATGGAAAGAAATTATCATGCCTTTTCAGCATAAATGTAAATTAATAGGAGTGTTCTAAAATGGATGATATATTAAAACTTAATATATCCTGGTGGACAATCCCTAATGTTAACCCTCAATGGGGATACAAACTCTCAACCACAGTCTCAGAAGCAGGGTTCATATGATTGCCTGCCTTCTTCAGGGAATGCAGAAAGCAATTGTTTAGCTAGTCAGTTTTGACAAACTGAAGGAGGTTACTCAGGTGTCGAATGAAAACCATGCATTATTTCAGGCTAGACTTGCTGAGACCATGAGAAAGTATACTAATCTGGACCCAGAGACTATAAAAGGACAAGCCACTCTAGGAGTCCACTTCACTAGTCAGTTTTGCCCTGGCATCTGGTAAAAACTCCAGAGACCAAATCAAGACCCTTTTCTCCACACTTTTGGACTCAGCTATCAAGGTCTACAATAATGTGGAGGAGACCAGCGAGGTTGAAAGAGAAGAGAGGGAGACGAAAGAAAGAAGAAGGGCCTAATACATGGCAGCTTCCATTGCCAGCCTCCTGACTCCTCAAACTCACCTGAGACCCTGCACACCCCCAGGGCGTTGGGACCTCAACTTCGTAAGTGCCACCCTAGCCTGTTTCCTCTGGCAGCAACCTGTATACCTCAGCAGCAAGTGTCCAAAGAGTGCCCCCAGGGCAAGGCTCTTTGTGCCATTGCACATGGTACTGGAAGGGGATCTGTCTCACTCTCTAGAGAAGGGAGCAGCCAAAACAAAAGGCCAGATAGGAAGGTGAAAAAGCCATAAGCTGCCTCCGACTGTGGTCACTTCATAGTTCTTCATAGAACCCAGTGAGGGAGAAGACCTCCCTTTCTGAAGACGCCCAGATGTGAGACAGGCTCCCCTGTTTACTACATCTATGGATGAGCCTCAGGTGACCCTGAAGTGGTAGACAAAGTGATCAGCTTCTTGGTGGCTACAGGAGCAATTTACTCTGCCTTGCCCCAATTCTTTGGCCAACCTACTGGTCAACTATCCTCCTCACTTATATTCATGGCCAACCTAAGTCAGGACACAACAGTGCTGCTGCCCTTGTCACTACAAGGCCACATGCTTATTCATATTTGGTCTTACCTTCCTGCCCCATTCCTGTTAGGGTGGGGCCTTATGACTAAGCTCCAAGTCAGTCTCCAATTAGCAGAATCACCACAGCCATTGCTGGCCCTCTTAGCTGCTTCTGCAGATGGTAGAAATTATACAGAAACCCCAGGACTCAAACGACTATGCCATTTTGGCCATAGTGCCTCCAGATATCGGGGATATTACAATAACAGGCTGGGCTATTTTTGCCACCCCTGTTAAGGTGTGATTAAAAGACCCTCATCTCTTCCCTAGGAAGTCACAATGTCTCCTCAAACCAAAAGCCCAAAGAAAACTACAAGCTTTTATACAATATTACCCAGGTCAGTTCTTTAAAACTGTCCATTCTTAACTTTTTGTTTAGTTTCATCTGTTTACAGACCATCATGGAATATCAGACATGGAGTATTGTAAAGGCCGGACTGGCCACAGTGCAGGTTTTCTGATCCCATGCAGACCGGGTGAAGGAGGAGTCAAAGTCCTCAGTGGTTTTGCAGGTTTTTTATTTGGGGTTCACCAGGCATATGGCAGGCAGGGGTGCTGGCTGGGGGGCTGGGAGGCTGGCAGGCCTCCCAGCCCCCAGCAAGTCTTCACTCTATCTGGGCTCTCTGGAGTTGGTTCTGCTGCTTCTCGGCTTCTCTTTTGGCTTCATACTGCTGCTGCTGCTACTGCTGCTGCTGGTGGTGTCCCCGAGACGCCACCCTTAAAAGCACAGTCTTAGCTCAGCTGAATCCCATCTACCTATGCCCACACCCTATTCCAGGTGCCCGCCATCAGGCATACATTCAGGACTGCAAGGATCCATCATCTATCCTGATGGCGGAAGGGCAGAAAAGCCTGACATTTTCTTTACCCTACAGTCCACCCCCTCAGGGTTTTCTGCCATACAGTCTATATATATATATACAATTTTCTAAGCAAACAAACAATGCAGCCATGGCCCACAAAAGCAAATACATCAAATATAACAAAATACAATATAACAAAATACAACAGAACACAAATAAGTCCAGGCAGGGCACCAACCTAGTGCAAAAGACAATTATTGGTACCAGCAGATGAGCCACCAAATCTGCTGCCGAAGGCACTGCTCATTCGAGGGAGGGGAATCACTCACGGCATCTACTATATCACACCAGGAGCTGTCAGCCTTCCTGGCCTTCTCTGGCTGTAGTCTCCGCTACAAGGCACACACAGCATCCACCCCCAGGATGCACTAGCTCTGGGATTGGCAATTTTATTCTGTTGGGGGTAATCGCCAATCCTCAGGGTTTCTGTCTGCAGTCGCTCCAACACTCGGCCTTCATAGCCACCAATGCGACTCACAGACCCCTGCACTCAAGCCAACCCATTGGACAAGCACATGGGTTGGGGATCCAAACTTTGCATTCGGCTTGGGCTCCACCCCAAGCCACGTTTCCCACCCGTCCCCCAAGGACGGGTTCCTCAGCTCCTCACCCTCACTCAAGAATGAGCAGGGCCTCACCCACAGGTGATTTTACGTGACTCACAGGGCTTCAGCATACCCAGGCTGCTTAACAGCCGCTTAGGGCTTCTCAACTTAGCATCAGCACCAGCTTTTGCCTTCTTAGTTGGCTTTTCTCCTCCACCTGGCTGCTGGGCATAACAGGCTGCTTTTGGCCATCTAGGCCCACTGGCCACCCCCAGATTCTCAAAAAAAAAAAAACAAAAAAAAAAAAACATAACCTGCCAAGGTCCTCTGCCTTCTGGTGGTATTGTCAGTCCAAGTTTATCAGTCCATGTCCATCAGTTGAAGTCCATTGGCCTCTCCTTGCGTCAGCAACGGCCTGCTGCCTCAGGGGTCATTGGCTGGTCCTTTCCGGTGTCGTTGGCTGGTCCTTTCCGGTGTCGTTGGCTGGTCCTTTCCGGTGTCGTTGGCTGGTCCTCTTGGGCGTCTCCTCCATGCGAGGTCTCGTCCCACAGCCCCGGACCGTATCCAATTCTGTGCCGCCATGGCGCCCCAAGCGTCATCTCAGGCAAACAGTCTGTTCTCCTTAGTCCCTCCAGGTCTTCGGAGGGCTCCAATACCCGTCTGCATGGATCTTGCCGACTTACGCCAATTGTAAGGCGCAGGACTGGACCACAGTGCAGGTTTTCTGATCCCATGCAGACCGGGTAAAGGAGGAGTCTGAGTCCTCAGTAGTTTTGCAGGTTTTTTATTTGGGGTTCACCAGGCATATGGCAGGCAGGGGTGCTGGCTGGGGGGCTGGGAGGCTGGCAGTCCTCCCAGCCCCCAGCAAGTCTTCACTCTATCTGGGCTCTCTGGAGTTGGTTCTGCTGCTTCTCGGCTTCTCTTTCGGCTTCATACTGCTGCTGCTGCTACTGCTGCTGCTGGCGTCCCCCCGTGACGCCGCCCTTAAAAAGCACAGTCTTAGCTCAGCTGAATCCCATCTACCTATGCCCACACCCTATTCCAGGTGCCCGCCATCAGGCATGCATTCAGGACAAGGATCCATCATCTATCCTGATGGCGGAAAGGCAGAAAAGCCTGATATTTTCTTTACCCTACAAGTATCAAGACCTAGAGGCACAAATGACTGTAGAATACATGGACCTGGACTCTTGGGCAGCCCATTTTGGACACCAGAACCACCTGCAGCTCCTCAGAGCAACACGTAGCAGCTAAAATTGATCCCCATCTGAAGCCTTAAGTGTGGCCATTTCCTAAAAGGGAAGGAAAATTCCCTTTCATACCCCATTCCCCACTGTAGGGTAAGGAAAAATGTCAGGCTTTTCTGCCCTCCCACCATCAGAATAGATGATGGATCTTTGAGGTCCTGAATGCATGCCTGATGGCGGGCACCTGGAATAGGGTGTGGGCAGATGTAGATGGGATTCACGTGAGCTAAGACTGTGCTTTTTAAGGGCAGCGTCATGAGGATGCCAGGAGAAGTCAAGAAGCCAAGAACAAACAGAAGCCGAGAGAGAAGCAGAGAAGGCCGGAGAGCCCAGATAGAGTGAAGACTTGCTGGGGGCTGGGAGGACTGCCAGCCTCCCGACCCCCCAGCACCCTTGACTGCCATATGCCTGGTGAACCCCAATAAAAGACCCGCAAAAGCCACTAAGGACTCTGACTCCTCTTTTACCCGGTCTGCATGGAATCAGAAAACCTGCTCAGTGGTCCTTCCTGCCCTACACCCACTGTCCCCAGACAACACTGATCTAGGTAGGTACAGTGCTATGCCCCCAAATTCAGCTTGAAACAGCTATAGAAGCCCATTTACAGCCCATTCCCAGAGATTTATCATGTCCTTTAGGGAGAGGGGAAGTGTTGGGGTATCATCTAATAAGCTTAAAAACAAAGTCCCCACTCCTTGCTCATCAGGCAAGTTTGGGGAGCTTGACTAGATACGGGAATCAATTAAGACTTCCTTGTGAACTGGGCCGTCTCTGTGTGACATCCAGCCTTTTGGTTGCTTTGTGCTATAAAGGCACAAGGCCCATATGGCCCGAACTATTCATTATCTGGTTGTAGGGCAAGGTAAAAAGTATCAGGCTTTTCTGCCCTCCCACCATTAGGATGGATGATGGAACCCTGCGGTCCTGAGTGCATGCCTGATGGTGGGCACCTGGATTGGGGTGTGGGCATATGTAGATGGGATTCACCTGGGCTGAGACTAGGATTTTTAGGGGCAGTGTTGCAGGGATGCCAGCAGAAGCCGAGAAAGAAGCAGAGAAGAAGAAGCAGAAGAACCACGAGAACAAGGCCACCAAAGAAGGCCGGAGAGCCCAGATAGAGTGAGGACTTGCTGGGGGCTGGGAGGCCTGCCAGCCTCCCGGCCCCCCGGCACCCCTGCCTGCCGTGTACCTGGTAAATCCCAATAAAAGCCTGCAAAAGCCACAGAGGGTTCCAGGACTCCTCCTTAACCCGGTCTGCTGGATCAGAAAACCTGCTCCGTGGCCATTCCTGCCCCCTACACTGGTCCTCAACAGAAAGATGTTACCTGATTCCTGATGTAAAAAATATTATGTCCGTCATGAAGTGCTTAAATATACCTGTTTGAAGCATTTTAGGGTAAGTGAAAATTATGAGGATTTTCTGCCCTCCCACCATTACCATTAATGATAGACGTCTGTGGTCCTATACATGTGCCTGATGGTGGATACCTGGAGTAGGGTGTGGACATTCATAGGTGGGTGCACCTGAGCCAAAAGACTAGGACTATAAGGCCAGGGTGGCAGAGGACAGTATGGTGTGGAGTAGCGGTGGAATATGGCGAAGTATAGTGGAGAACATCATGAGAACAGCAAAGACAACAAAGAGGCTGCTTGAACCATGATGAATCTATTCGGTCTGGGATGGTTGCACTACAAGCAATTAGCTGCAATTGAAACCGAAGCCCCTCAGCTCACTGGCTGTGGGGCAAGACTAGCACTTTGCCATGCTGCCTAAGCAGTGGAAACTGTTGGAAAAGTGGTGGCAGTTTTACACCCAGCCCAAGAAGCTACTGTGGGCAGTGCAGTCAGCAGCAGGTGATGGACATTTTACCACTGTAGTGGCAGGAAGGCACAGATCAGGAACTCTAGGATCCTATGCAGACAGGTGAAGGAGAGTCCTGGAGCCCTCAGTGGCTTTTTCAGGCTTTTATTGAGTTTACCAGGTACACAACAGGCAGGGGTGCTACGGCAGGCCTCCCAGCCCCCAGGGAGTCTTTACTCTTTCTGGGCTCTCTGGCATTCTCTCTTGGTCTCATTCTCTCTCTTCTGGTTCTCTCACTTGTTCTCTTTCTGGTAGTTGTGTTCCACAATGCTGCTCTTATTAGCCCTGTCTCAGCCCATGTGAACCCACCTACGTATGCCCACATCCTACTCCAGATGCCTTCCATCAGGCATACATTCAGGACTGCAGGGATCCTTCATCAATCCTAATAGAGGGAGGGCAGAAAAGCCTGACAGTCATTTATCCAACAACCACCCAACACCAATGGTCCCACTGGGGCTCAGGCTACAGGCAGAGGCCAGCAGTGATGGCAGCAAGCAGTTGTTTCCCTACCACACCTCCTTAAGTCACACAGCCCCTGGTTCAGTGCTACAGGGAGGAGCATGGGGCCCCAGTGGGCCAGCCCCAACTCTGTGGCTCCCTCCAGATGCAGATAGTGAGAGACCCATGGATTTGGTGCCTGGATAGATGGACCAATCAGGTGTGAGCTATGAGCTGATTGGCAAATGGTTCAATTGTCAGCCACAGGATTAGAACTGTAGACTTGTAGGTGGGGGAACCTGAAAGAGGATATAAGGCAGGGCAGGAGCCAGCTTGGGACTCTTAGATTCTGATGGACTCTCAAAGATGTTGTTCCTGGTCTCTGAAGAAAGAAGCAGCATACAGGAGATGACCTCCCAAGGAAGAAGAGAAGTCAAAATTCTTTGTAGAGAAGCCAAAGAGCTTTGTAGAGGCTGGGCTGGCCACACCTACCCTGACACTTCCTGAAAGGAGCACCAAAACCCCCAGGCCTGGTGTTTCAAAGATCTGTTGGTTGTTGGTGTGGGCCAACAACTCACTTTTGAGGGCCTCCCCGGTGGCGCAGCGGTTGAGCGCTGGGTTGCGAACCTGCCTGCAGCCTCTGTGGCGCCGGTTCGATCCCCGGCTGCTCCCCGGCCACCAGAGGAGGGTCCCACATGGCGCGCAGACCTCTCCTGCTGCCCGCTGCTCCCCTCGGCAGTGTACTCCGGTCCTTCTGCCTGCTCTGCTCCCGGCTCTGGCTCTGGTGAATTCTCTCACCCTCCCACCCTTCTGACTGTACCCAGTGCATGTATAAACAAAACAAACAAATAAATAAACATGCCTCTATAAAATAAAAAAACAACAACAACAAAAAAACTCACTTTTGAGACCTGCTAATCTAGTGTTGCTGATGCCACCACCTCCTAATGACCATTACTGACTGGCCCTACTGGTCAGTGCTATCCAGCTCTGTTGACAGGTGACTGGCAAGCCTGTATCTGGGTCACCTCTGAGAGCTGCTGACAGCTCTTGATCATCCAGCACCACCTCTAGTGCTGCTGCCTCTGTTGCCATCATGTCCAGCATCAAGTGCTGTCCATCCTGACCTTCAAACTGTTGCTGTAGGCTGTTGCGATGTCATCTCAGTGGCCCCACCTGTGAGCACCTCCAGCTGAAGTATGTGGGATCCTGGCATGCCATGAGTTCCAGGCCCTCACTGATGGGACAGCACCATCTTGGATGAGCAGTCTTTTGTTTGGGACTTCTGGACACTGTGGACATTATTTGGGGTGAGATGGCCAGCCACTGTGGCTATAGAAATTCTTTGTATCCCCTGTTTGTTAAATAAACCCCCCTGATGTTACCTGAACCTGAGTGCATGCAGGTGAAGAACCCAGAGACAGTGGTTTATCCTTTATTGGCCCCTGTCATTTGATCCACTATTGACTCCGTATAACTCATTCAAAATGAATCCATAGTAATTGCTATAAAGGATAATTACACCAATACCAACCTTAAACAAATATTGCCACATGCTGGGCTCTGTTCTAAGCAAGCATCCCTGCAATATTTAATGTAACTATGGCAATCCTATCATGTAAACTTTATTATTATTTGCATGTTACAGAAGAGGACATTGAGACACTCAAAAACTAGGAAGTAACCTAAGATCCTAAGCTGACAAGCTGTTGTTCTTTCTGGATTTTAGCCAGGAAATCTGGCTACCTCTCATCCATACTGCCTTTGAATTGATTTCAGTTTTTGATGTATCCATTTTTATTTTGATGCCTCCAAATATACGTGTTATGAAGAACTTTCTTTATATACACTGGTAAGAATTTCTTTTAAGTTTTTATGAATTCAAAAGTTTTCATAGATTCAGTTCTACTAGATGTTGCCAAATAGCTCTCTAAGTTCTATACACTAACTTATTTCTCCTCAACAAAGATGAGACTGGACTTTCTCCCCCTATGTGTTAGCCTGTGCTTAATTCTGACAGTCATCTAGAATGAAATAATATAGACACACATTAGACATTGCAAATTCATTTCCAGTCTACTGTAATGAAGTGAATATTTCAAAAGAGAAAGATTTGCATTTTTTTTGGTTCAATTTCCATTGGCCTGATGGCTAATATTCTAGAGCATTTGTTTATATGTTAACTGGTCATTTGTATTTCCCCTTTGGGGACTGCACTTTGCTTTGTTGACTATTTTCTTTTGGTTCTTTGCATTATTGATTTGTGATGATGTTATTTTTACATTAGATATTTTTGTCAGTTATATGAATTTATATGACTTATTCTTCAATTTGTTTGATTTAGAATTAATGATTCTAAATTTCATAAGCAAATATATGCTATTCATATTTAATTATGGATTTTGTCAGTTAAGTAATTTCCCATTTCTTATTTCATTAGGAAAAGATAATTTTCCCACATCAATAAGAATTCCTTATCAACACATAATACAAGCCCCTCTTATGGTTATATGCCTAGCAACTAGTTTTATAAAACTTGGGAAAAGAATATATTCTTGAAATAGCTACTTAGTATACCAGAAATCTTATTTTTCTTACATTGTATATATTTGCTAATGTTTTGTTTATCAGATCTATTACTAAAATATTTGTATTAAAATATTTCGCTATGATTGAGGGTTTATGTGTTTCTATCTATTCTGTCAACATTGCCTCACATATATTTGAGACTACACTAAGCACATATACATTTAAATTTGTTATATTTTCCAGGTGAATTGATCATTTTACCAATAAAATGTGTTTTATATTAAAATATACTAAACCCAGAATTAATATAGCTTTTCTGGTTTCGTTTGGCTATGTTTTGTGTGGAATATGTTTTCAATCACTTTGTTTTCATTATTCATTGATATTTATTTTACATATTTCTCCATTGTGCATCACACAGTTATATTTAAATTCAGTCTGATAATATAGCTGTTTTTTCATGAAGTATTTAATAATGTTTAATGTCGTCACTGTTTTTTTTTTCTTTTTTTAAAAAAAATATTTATTTTTATTTATGTGTACAAGAACCAGAGGTGTGGGGGTGGGTTGAGAGGATTCACCAGAGACAGAGTAGGGAGAAGAACAGGTAGACTGACTGAAATACACTGCTGAGGGGAGCAGCGGGTGAGACAGGATTGGTCTGCTGCACCATGTGGGCTCCCTGGCCAGGGACTGAACTCATGCCGCAGTGCCTGGTGATAGCTTCATAGTGCTGACTCTTAACCCCTGTGTCACCAGGAGGCCCACTGTTTTATATCTTCTTCACTCGACCACATTCTTATGCCTATTATAATTTCTTGTCTGTTTTATTACTTTTTCTCTCCTTTCTTGCTTTATTTTGGTTTGATTAAGCATTTGAGTGTTTTTCATTAGTCTATTTCCTCCTCATTAGCTTGAGTTCTTTTTATTATTTTGTTATTCTTTCAGAAGGAACTCTGAAGCATGAAACATTCCTCTGTAATATATCACTGTTTAGTTTAATACATGTTTTTTCTTTCCCCCATTTTACACTTGATCTTAGCCTAAAGACCAAGAAACCATTTTCTCCCTGTTCTATAATAATATAAGTTCCTCTAATCACATAAGTTCCACTTATGCCCTGCTCACACATGTGGTTTTTTTTTTTTTTTCTGTGTATGTCAACACCATATATATATATATGTGTATGTATGTATATATATGTGTGTATATATATATATATATATATATATATATATATATATATATTTGAAACCCTACAGAGTTCCACACATAATTAGCTTTTCAGATTTTCTTCATTCTTTCCTACATGATAATCCTTCCATTTGGAAGCAGTTTACTACTCTTCCAATGCCTTTTTTAGTGCAGATCATCTGTGAAAAATTCCCTTAGTCTGTTTATATAAGATGCCATTAATTTGCATTTTTATGTTAGTTTCCAGGTAATTTTTATGGGTACAGAATTCACTTTGGCATTAAGCTTTTTTAGCACCATTTCATCATCTCCTTTCAATTGTTCCTCCTGAGAAGTCAGCTACAATTCTCATTTTGTCTTAATTGTTCCATTTACTGGGAACTTGTCAGATTTTTTCCCCTTTGCCTTTGTTTTTCAGCAATTGAATTTGGAATGCCTGAATGTGAATTTCTTTTTATATATCCATTATAGAGTCTATAAAATTTCTTGAATTTTTATTTTAGTTCTTAAAATTTTTATTGATTATTCAGATCAGTATTGTAAAATTCTTAAAATTATTGCTTTGCTATGCCATATTTTACTTTATTTGCTAGGATAAGAATTTATGAGTCTGATACATTTTAACTAGTCAATCTTTATATCATTTTATTTGGTCTTTCTGTGAATTATGCTATGAATATTTTAATAGTTTTGCTACATAAAATTCTAAATTTTGTTATTTTTCTTTTGGACAGAATAAGCATTTATTGTTAAGTTGCATTCAATTCTCCAGTATTCATAATCTTTGTTGGTATATACTTATTATATATTGTTTCTCTTGATTGTCACTCACACTCTCTGGGCTTATTATTTGGGTAATTTTGATATATTTTATTTTTAAATTTTTATTGAAAAATATTTTATTCTGATATTTAGAAACATATAATACTTCTGTAGAAGATAGTTGCTTTTTCCAGATATTTGTAACATTCTGTGGTCATCTAAATTCAGTAACAGGACCTGAGATTGTCTAAAATATTTAAAACCAGCTCAGTCCCTAAATGAACAAACATCTACTTCATGTTCACATTTCCAAACATTGTGTTCAACACAAAGCTAGTATTTGTTATTGCACTCCTCTTTGAAGAGTTTTTAAATCACAACCCCTTCAGAACTATTAAAAGTATTGCTTCTAAAGCAACTCTTTAGGAATTGGCAAACTTTAATAGAATAAATGTTATTAAATTTCTGTTTTCTGCCAGACATTAACCTTAAAAATCTTCTTTTTCTTTTTTGTATTTATTTATCTTCATTGAGTTAAATTTCACATGACACAAAGTTAAGCATTTTTTATTATGAACAATTCAGTGACTCTCAATACATTCACAATGTTGTGCAAACATCACTGCTATCTAATTCCAGAACTTTTTATCATTCCAAAAGGAAACCCTGTACTCATTAAACAGCCACTCCCCATTCCTCTTTCTTCCTATTCCCTGGAAACTACCAGTCTACTTTTTGTCTCTATGGTATTGCCTATTCTGGGCAATTTGTGTAAATGAAATCACACAATATGTGATGTTTGATGTATAGCTCCTTTCATTTATGATAATGTTACAACGTTCAATCATATTGTAGCAAGGATTCCTTTCTTTGAAAAAAATATTCATTTCTTTGATGAAAAATTTCATTGTTTTGGATATGTCACTTTTTTATCCATTATTTCCTAGTTAGCTCCAGGATAATTGTGAATCCCCCTCCCTCCCCACCCCCCCCCCGCCATTTTGTCAGCTCTTTCATTAGCTGAGATAGATAGTTTAAATTACCAAGTCTGAAAAAAAAAATAAATTACCAAGTCTGTCATCACTTGATGTACAGTTTCTGGGGCAGAATTTACTACTTGTCTTGATATCTGGCTCCCTCATCTCTTTCCTGGAAAATGAAGGTGCTTATTTTCTCAGCTCCTTAAAACTAGCATAGTTGCAAAACCTACTTTGATCAATAAAATGTTAGTGAATGAAATATGTACTTTTAAGGGAGCATGTTTAATAGCCAGTGTTACAGTTTCTGCCTTTCTCTTCTTTCTCTGGAGGGACCTACACTCTTTCACCCATCTATATATCTAGGTTATAAGGCAAAAAAAAAAAAAAAAAAAAAATTCACATTTCCTCTTCTTGCTTATCTCACATCCAAAACACCATTAAATAAATTTGGATTTCATTTTGTATGTGCCTCAATTTTTATCCCTTTTTAGCATTTCTACTGAAAAGGTCTTAGCTACCATTTCACAAGTATCCCCATCTGTTATTCCCATTTGTGCTATTTTCCTCTTTTACAGAGTCACAAAAGTAAGAAGCACAAAAGCCAGAATGAGCCCCTCTAAACAATAATCCAATCACACCACTCTTTTGTTCAAGGTCCTATAAAGACTAATCTTGTTTCATGGAGCAGAAGCCAAAAGTATTAAAACTAGTTTCCATTCTAAGCCACCCCACACCTCCCCATCTCCGCCCTGTCTCCTGCTGTGTCCTCATGTGGCCCAAGCCTCAATGACTTTCTTTCTTAACTCTGAGCACACATGTCTACTGTAGGTTTTGTGCCAGTTGTCCTCTCTTCCTAAAGTGTTCTCCCACATTTGACAGCATCAAAACCCTTTTCTTATCTACTCCCTTTCTGGAACTCCAAGACACATCTTTTTTTCTGTTTCACTATAGCACTTACCTCCTTTTAACATATGACTTAATGTACTTGCTTAGTATATTTGCAAATTTAAATTCTAATTTTTCTTCCTACTCTACATACACAGCATCATCAACCAAGAAAATTAAAGACTGTATTATGGTAACAGAGTTATCCTAAATAACTATAAAATGCATTTATTATAGGTACACATGAGGATGTCAATAAATATTTGTAGGCTTCTCAGTCTTAGAGTTGGCAGGTTGACCTCTGAGGTCCCTTTCACTTATGACATTCTAGGAGTTTTAGATGTTGTATTTATGTCAAAAGTTTTCTATTACATGTGAAATGTAAGAAAACGCCCAACAACCATGGTTGCATTTCGGTGTTTACTTAGCTTTTTAATACTCTCTATCACCATAGTATCTAAGAAAAAGTTCTCTTAAGCTTTTTAATCAACAAATGAGTCACTAGACAGGTTGGTAAATGAATCACCTGAATGCAAGTACCTATACTAATTATGGAAATAAAAGATCTGATTGGAGAGGAAAAGTCATGTTGAGGCCCCAAAGTTCACAGAAGCAACAGATTTTTGAGTCTCAGAGTAAATAGTCACCAATTTTCTGAAAGCTTGAATTTAAAATGGAAGACTGAATACATGAGCAGGAAAATTAAATGAAAGTGCTTCTATAATGATATTTTCTTTAAGCTTTCTTGTTCCGCCAAGCTCGCCTTCACAACAGTGGAATTCAATACGCAGAGCCCCTACTGGACTTAACGCAGACCCCCACAGAAGATTTCACTCTTAGATGCTGCCTTGAAGCAAAAGCTGCAAATATGACCTCACACAATTTAAGGGGAAGGAAAGAGAAGGAAAAAAAATGTTGGTCAGATGCTTTGTTTTCCCAGAGATTACCTTTCCAAATGTGAACCATTAGGAAACAATTTTTATGCTGACATCAGAAAATTACTGCAGCAAATTGTAAGACACAGGTTTGCAAAATTAGAAATTCTTACTTGGAGAATGTAAAAGTAACATTTTGGAATCAAGAATAAATCTGTATGTGAATAAAATCTAAGTCTCAACAAAACACACTGAAACATTTTTTTGAAAGTTATGATGTTAACTTTTTTAGATTGTTGACCCATTTTCTAAGCTCCTCAGCTGTTAACCATTTTCTATCCTCTTAGATTTGGGCACAAGCCACAAAATTGTAATATAAACCTTCCTTTTTTTAAAAAACAATACTCTTCTTTTAGCCCACTAGGTGTGAAAACAAAAGTTGTAGTTCTCCCTCAAATCACCACTATCCTCTTAGTGACCCAGACCCTTACTTTCATTGATGTTCTGTTTTTTAAACAAAGAAAATTGATTTTTCAATTATATAAATTAAAAAAATCAAACAGCATATAAAAACATAAAGACAGCAGCTCTCTGCCCACCTTTGTGTATGCAGATGTCTCTTTTTCTCCGTTTCCTAATAAACCTCTTATTTTAAAATGTAATATGGGGGCCTCCCTGGTGGCACAAGGGGTTAGGACGCAGCACTAGGAAGCTATCCGCAGCCACTGCAGCATGAGTTTGATCCCCCTCCAGGGAGCTGACCCACATGGCGCACCAGACCTCTCCTGTCTCTTCCACCGCTCCCCTCAGCAGTGTATTTCAGTCAGTCTGCCTGTTCTGTTCCTCACTCTGTCTCTGGTGAATCCTCTCAAATCCCCACACCTCTGGCCTACACCCCAGTTCTTGTATGCATAAATAAATAAATCTTTAAAAAATAAATATATGTAGTACTTTTTAAAAATAAAAATTTCCTGAAATTGCATAATCTTGCCATAAACAATTTGGTGATCATTTATTCATATACTGCTTTACAAACTTACATAAATATCTTTATTATTTTTTTTTTATAGAGGCATGTTTTATTTATTTATTTATTTGTTTGTTTGTTTGTTTATACATGCACTGGGTACAGTCAGAAGCGCGGGAGGGTGAGAGAATTCACCAGAGCCAGAGCGGGGAGCAGAGCAGGCAGAAGGACCAAAGTACACTGCTGAGGGGAGCAGCGGGCGGCAGGAGAGGTCTGCGCGCCACGTGGGACCTGTCTCTGGTGGCGGGGGAGCAGCCGGGGATTGAACCGGCGCCGCAGAGGCCGCGGGCAGCTTCGCAACCCAGCGCTCAACCGCTGCGCCACCGGGGAGGCCCACATAAATATCTTTAAATAATGTCTACGTATTTTACATTTCTCCAGCACTGACACTCTTTTCTCATTTCCTCCATCTACTTTTCTAAATCCTCAATGTAAACAATGTATGCAGCAAAGTATATATCCATCTATGACATTTTTATCACCTAAATACATCATATAATTATTTTTCATTTTCCTTTTGTTCCTTAAAATATTGACTACAACAAGAATTTTCAAAACTCAATAATAAGTCAAAACATAAAAATTGAGCAGACCTGTGGTTGCCTGGGGATGGAAGCTTTCTGGTTGGGAAGACACATGAATGAAATATTGTTTTGCAGGTGTATATATATATATACATATATACATGTATGTATACATATATCAAATATCATCAAATTATTCCCTTTGATTATATATAGTGTATTTTTTATTTAAATATTTTATTTTATATAATTCTTACATCTTTTTTAATCTTTGCACAATGTATGCATTTTCATTTTGGTTATACTCCCCATACATTGCACCCCCCCTTATTTTGACACTAGTCCTTCCTTTCCCTGCCCCGCCCTCCCTCCCCCCCGTAGTGTGTCTCTGGTTTATAGTTGCTTGTTGATTTTGATTTTTACTTTGTATTGATTAGTCTTTTTCCTGGTCTCTTATTTAGGTTTTCGAAATTCCTGCTATGAGTGAGACCATCTGGTATTTTTCTTTTTCTTTCTGACTTATTTCGCTGAGCATGATCCCTTCTAGCTCCATCCATGTTGCTGCAAACTGCATGTATTCATCTTTTTTGATTGCTGAGTAATATTCCATTGTGTATATGTACCACATTCTTGATCCAGTCATCTATTTTTGGGCATTTGGGTTGCTTCCATAGCTTAGCTATTGTAAATAGTGCTGCTATAAACATAGGGGTGCAGGTGCCCTTTGGAATTACTGTTTCTGAGATTATATATAGTGTATTTATTTCATGGCCGAATTAGCATATCAATGACAAACTAGTATAATTATGAGCATTCTTTTAATTACACTATTCAAGTACATGTTGTTTAGTTTAGTTTTTTAAAAAAATTCTAACCTATATATTGCCATATATAACTAGTATATTTGCTACAAAAACCAGATATTTTATATTTATGTATATATGAACAAAATATGCATTCACACATACATGAAATATTTATGAATAATTTATATATAGATCCAATATATTGATAAAATATGTATAACACACTACTTACACAATAGGACTTTTAATTCTTAAGAATAGATTGTCGAGAAGAAAACATTATATGCTTTTTTTAAAAAAAAGTTTCAGTGATAAATTATTTTCTGAAAGACTATTGCTCTCCATTTTTCCTTGGTGATCTGAAATAGTGTTCTTTAAATCTATACTTTTGGGCCTCCCTGGTGGTGCAAGGGGTTAAGACGCAACCTATGAAGCTATCAGCAGCCACTGCAGCACAAGTTCGATCCCCGGCCAGGGAAGTACCTACATGACACAGCAGACCTCTCCTGACTCACCCGCTGCTCCCCTCAGCAGTGTATTTCAGTCAACCTGCCTGTTCTGTTCCCCACTCTGTCTCTGGTGAATCCTCTCACTCCCCACACCTCTGGCTTGTACCCCATAAATAAATAAATCTTAAAAAAAATCTATACTTTTAAAAATAGTACTTCAAAAATGTTTTGCCATTCAGAAGGGTGTAAAATAATGGCTCATTATAACTTTAATTTGCATTTAGTTGAAAATCAGTAACTAAAAACATAATTTTGTATTTATTGGGCATATGTATCTGCTATTGTATTTTCCCATAATTTTATTCTATATCCATAATTCTGTTTGACTGTCATTTGCATGTGTCTCCACATATTTTGCACATAGATATCTCATTAATGTATAATTAATATTTATTAATATGTTGCAAATATTTTTAGAATTTCCCAATTTGTTATTGGATTTGTTATGTCAAAATTTACATAATATATTACATGCTATATGCAAAATATGAACATTTTTAAACTGTTTTTTAAGATTTAAATATTTTCAGAGACACGTGGGGTAAAAATACTGTGACTGAAATTGTCTATTTATAGTTTGTTAAGGTATAATTGATATGTTAAAATGTGTTTTATCATCATTTAATTTTATTAATTTTTGTATTTTATGGCTTTAATTATTTTATACTTTAAGCATTTTTCATATATCATCCAGAGATAAAGTTGAAAAATTGTTTTTTCTTCTTACATTAACCAACAAAAGTTTAAAGATCATTATGAGTAATTTTAACAGGAATGATTTTTGTGGAAAAAAATCATATGTTATTTTGCTAGACGACAAAAAGAGAAATGAATATGTGAAAAATCATAGTATTTCTCATAAATTTACTAAATTTTTAGAAAATAATTTGAATTTTATATAAATACATGAACAATTCTAATTAGAATATCATCTTAAAATCAATTGAAGTGATTTTAACATGGATAAAGGAGAACAATTGCCTGATATTATCCAAATGAATGGATGCAAAGAATAATGGAGACTCTTGCCCATTCAATTATTATCGATAAAACATATGATAAATCCAGAGTAATTAAAAATTGTGGATTGACATTCTTATAGCATATATGAAAAAGAATAGAATAGAATGCCTAGAAAACGGTATGGCATATTAAAGAAAATACAGTAAATAACAAAGTGTTATTTTATTTTTTAAATGTTGTAGGACTCAAGTACATATCAATAAGGGAGAAAATTAAATTGTACATACCATTTCACTTCATATACAAAAAGTCAGATATATCTTTATACACTTTTCCTTCATTATCTGTAGGCAACACATCATCAACAAAGTATATATTTAACAACAGCAATGACAACAAAAACCTATGTTTTTGCAGAGAGGCCTGCATTCAGATTCCAGATTTATTATTGTGCATGTATGAACTAAGACAAGTTATTTAAGGCTCCAAACCATTCTCCTGTCCTACCTAGAGAGATAATGCTTACTTCAGGTTTTTGGGGAAGATTAAATAATAACATCTAAATAATCTGTATCATGTTATAGAACAGAGTTTGCAATAAAAAAAAATTCATGCTGCTTACTGCTCATGATGGATGACATCATTTTACAAGTTATCTGCCATTTGTGTCATTTTTATCTTTAGTTATAGTTAAAACCTTTTGTGTGAGGGGTTCTCCTTCCAATCCTAGATATTTTGTGGTGCCTTTGCTGTTGGGGCTATATTGACCATCACCCCAAGACAAACTTGTAATGCAGAGACACCCTGATTTTCCCTGAGTTTCTGGATAAATCATTTTCTCTTTTCTTTTTAGCTTCTTTATTTGCCCCAAAACTTCCTTGTCAATGAAGCCCAAAGATAACTTAGGACATATTCTGAGAAATCTTTCATTCCAATAAGTAATAAAATAAAAAAAAAAGTAGTCAAATGACTTTCTTTTCAACTTGAAATTACGCTGACTCAAGAAAATGGGCCATACATAAGGTTTCTGGTATCAGATTCCATTGAGCAGAGGTCAGGACTATACACACCTATGGCTCATGTAGTTGCCAAAAGTATTATTCACCTCACCTTTGGTTCCACAAGTTTCAAACATATAATAAAAAGGAGTTTAAACAAGTTGGAACTCTTCAAGTTAGGCAATGTCTGAACATGTACTTTCTCAACAGTTAAATCTTCTTGCCCAGAATAAAAGTTTCCACTGATCCAAATACTACCATACACACTCAGCTTTCAAATTATCATAATCAGAGTAAATTGGTGCAAGTTTAAACGAGGTACAAAGCACATGAATGTATCAACCATATTTTCACCTTTGCATAATATATTTAAATTTCTGGGAATGGAGATGTTATTTATATACTATACCATTTCTTAGGAATGTTACAAGCTTGTAAAGCTTAGAGAGAATTTTAGTTGAAATTGTTAATACTACTTATTAGATCCTGACTGGTTACATCAGCTATCAGATGGTGGGTCTGGTCTGGTTACTGTTTTTTAGGAATGCTTTATAAAATTCTAAGTGGATTTCTGATGGTTGCTTAAGGATCTATAATACAGAAAAGAAGAATTATCTGTAGTCAGAGCTTAGGTTTTTTAGCTGGTTTAGACATACCAAATAGAAAATGTTCACAAAATAAGATTGACAAAGTGATTTCCTTCAAAATATCTACTTCAAAAACATTTGACTTAATGCTTTTGTAAAATAGCAAACTAAGTTCATGGTTAGCAATACCTGGCTGAAGCTTCAAAAGTCTTTGTGTGTTTAGTCTTTTTCCTGGTCTCTTATTTAAGTTTTCTAAATTCCTGCTATGAGTGAGACCATTTAGAATCTCTGTTTTTCCTGAAAGCTCTGGGAAATAGAGATGGAGTTTCCTTCAGCCTGAATCCCAGTATTTACCTAATGTGGAGAAGTCTTAGTCTCCTCAACCTAGGCATGTAGCAAGGGGAAGGGGAAAAAAAAACAACTTTATTTTCTAATCCATTAAGAATGTGTTGGTTTATAGCATAGCTTACCTTGTTCTCACTGACATTTCCACTGTTATATATGCCAGTGTCTTATGAGCTCTTATATTCAATTTCATAATTTATTAATTTGAATTATAGAAAATTTTTCATTGTCGATCAAAAAACACATTTTATTTATCTAAGATAATAATTTAGTATTTTGCATTTTTTTCAATTAATAATGTGTTGAGTACTATTTCTCATGTTGCTATGAAACTTTTTATAGATTTTAATGACTTATTCTATCTTTTTGCGATGTAATTTATTTGTTTGAACATTATTCACAATAACATTGGCATTTGTCTTATTTTTCACCTACAATTTTTTTTATATTGGCCATCCTTGGGAAATTAACATTGTTACTATATTGGATTATGCATTAAGGCATGATTCTAAAACACAGAATGGGCATAATATTTGTTTTTTGAAGACTTTTATAAAATTAAATTTCAGAAAAAGTTATGGATGAAAGTCCTTATGGTCCTGTCATTTGGCTAGAATGAACCTGCCCACCAACCTGATACCCATGAGTCACAATGAATGGCTTGAGGAAGGGTGGTCCACAGTCTGCTTCAGCCCTTCCCCTAGTATTAGCAGGGTCTATTGACCAACTAGTTTCAACCACCCTGAGAGTCAAAAATGTGGACAAGTTGGTGGGAGGTGGATCCAGTTGACATTCCACTTTCCATTTTCTGCCCCTGGTGCCAGAAGAACCCAGCAGGGGGTGGGATTTAATCTCTATTCAAATAAAATGAAGTGGGGGGGGGTATAGCTCAGTGGTAGAGCATTTGACTGCAAATAAAATGAAGTGGTATGAGTTGATGCCCCACTTTCACGCATAAGGTATCATCTGAATTAGGTGGAGTCTGATGTCTGCCCTCATTTGCAGTGAGGAGGTATGTCCAGAGCCCACCTTGCCTAGGAAGTGAACATACACATTCACCTGGTCTCAGCAGGCAAATTGCCTCACAAAAGAAGATTAAGTAAGATCCACCATTTCAAAATTTGAATAAAAGTTTATGTCCAGGATAAAATTGAAATTATTTGTCATGTGAAAAACTGAAAGATCAAAATACTAATGAGAAAAGACACCAACACAGAAATGAATCAGATGCTGGAATTTTCTGAGGATGATCATAAAGCAGTCAGAACAGAAATACTCTAACAAATAATTCTGAATTCTTTTGAAACAAATGAAAAAACTGGAAAATTTCAATAAATAAATGGAAGTAATTAAAAAGAATCCAATTTAACTATAAAACTAAAAATAAAGTCACAAAAGTAAAAAAAAAAATCTCTTGAATTAGTTTGATAATAGATTAGAGATAATAGAATCAGAAAATTTGATTCAAGATAATATTAACTATAGACAGAAAACAGATTAGAGAAAAAAGGAACATTTATATGATCAACATCTCAAAGGAAAAGATAAGCCTTTTAATGGCTAAAATCTTCCCAAACTTGATGAACTTCTAAAATTTAAAGATTCAAAAGATGAGTGAAACTAGCAGAAAAACCCAAAGAATTCCTTTCTATTAGACATGTTAATTAAATACCTGACAACTAAAGACAATTTGAAAATCCAGGAAAATGTGCATTACAAATGGGAGAGGACCAACTTGAGTGCCTGTGGATTTCTCATCCGAAATCTTGGATCCAGAGGATGGGGTACAATTTTTTTAAAGCATGGAAAGAAATGAACTTTCTTTTATATATCATATGTGTGTGTGTGTGTGTGTGTGTGTATACACATCATTCTTCAGTTTTGTACAATGTATGCTTACATGCTATGTCCTTTTTGATGTATTCCCTGTAAAATTCCCACCACCAATTTACCTGTAAACTATCACCATAGTCCCTTGTGCTCTTCTCTCCCCTGTTTTGATTCCTCTTCCTCTCCCAGAAATGAACTTTCAACTGTGGATTCTTCTGCCCATTAAATTATTATTCAGGAATGAATAGAAAATAAAAATATTTTTAGAGAAATTTTCTTGCTAGCAAATTATTCTCAAAGAATGACTATAGGAATTTCTATAAACAAACAAACAAAAACAGAATAGCAGAAGTTTAGAACTTCAGAAAGAAAAAAAATATTGGAATGTGAAAGAAATTTAAATATAATAGGTTATACTACTTTTTATGAATTTCTTAAATCACAATACATGGTTGACACAAAAACTATAATATTACAAAACTACTAAGTGTATCAAATAACTGACCAACTCAATCAACAGTATTAAACTTATATTTATAGAACACTCTACCCAAATGAAAGCAAAATATATTTTTTCAAGCACTAATACAACATTTACCAAGATAGACTATGCCATGTCCATGAAACAAATCTTGAAATATTTAGAAGAATTGAAATCATGAAGAATATACTTTCTGAGCCTAACGAAATCAAACTTGATAACAATAACAGAAAGACAACTGGAAAACTGCAAACAATTTAAAATTAAATAACAAATTTATATATAATCCATAAATCAAATAGAAATTTCTATGGAAAGTTAAAAGATAGATAGAACTGAATGGATTTTTAAATAAAAAGTTAAAATCTCTGAAACAACTAAGTAGTAGTGGAAGGAAATTTATAGTAATGAATCTTTACATTAGAAAAAGGGAAAAATCATAAATCAATTATCTAAGCCCTTATCTCAAGAAATTATAAGACTAAAAGCAAATAAATCCAAAGCAAGTGGAAGGAAGGAAATAATAAAGATGAACTAATTGAAAGAAGTCAGAAGAAAGACAAATACCAGACAATTTTATTCATATATGGAATATAGAGAAACAAAAGAATGAACCAAAACAAGCCCTAGATGGGATTGGATATCTGAAGCTAGCAGAAGGAGAGGGTGGGTGGGAAACAAAGTGGGGGGATTAGTAAAGTGAGGTGGAAGGGGGATTAGTAAAGTGAGGTGGAAGACTCTAGGTGCCTTTGTGGTGGTGGAAAAGGGGTAGGTGTGGTAACTTAAAACTGAAGAGATGTGAATCTGCAACTCTCAATCATATTTCTGTGTTGTTTAACAATGTTACCTCAAAAAAACACACGATTATAAAAAATAAGTGAATTTTTCTTAGAGTAAAAATGGAAGAAATTAAAGAAACTGAAGATAAGAGTGAAAAAAAAACCTATTTTATTACAAATATAATATTGTAGTTCTTTGAAAAATATCATAAATTTGAAAACTGATAAAAGAGAGAGAAGACAAAAATCACCACCATCAAGGTTGAAATGAGAATATTACCACAAAAATGAAGTTATTAAAAAGATAAAAATTTTATACCAGAAATAATTTTACACTTACAAATTCAACATTTAGGAAGGGACGGATCAACTTCTCAAAAACCACAAAGTACCAAATCTCAATCAAGATTAAATAGACAGGGCCTCCCCGATGGCACACTTGTTGAGAGCTGGGTTGCAAAGCTGCCTGCAGCCTCTGCAGCGCCGGTTTGATCCCCAGTCACGGGGCGAGGGTCCCACATGGCACACAGACCTCTCCTGCCACACCCGCTGCTCCCCTCAGCAGTATACTTCATCACTCTGCCTGTACTGCTCTCTGCTCTGGCTCTGGTGAATTCGTCACCCTCCTGCGCCTCTGACTGTACCCAGTGCTTGTATAAATAAATAAATAAATCCTTAAATAAAAAATACCAGTAATTTAAAAAAAATTAAATAGACAGCCTTAGAAGACCTGTAACAACGTATTAAATTAGCATCTTAGCCATAAAACCCTAAAAAAAAAAAATCTGTAGTTGTAGAATGTTTCACTTTAAAATCTATAAAAAAAATTTTTTAGAAGTAGCGAATGCCAATTTTACACAAAAATCTCCTATAGAAAATAGAAAAGTAGAGAACCCATTTTGTGAGACCAATATTACCTTGACACTAAAACCAGATAAAGACAGAAAGGGAAAAAAAAAAAAAAAAAACAGACCAATATGTATCATAAAGCTAGATGCAAAAATCCTCAAAAATATTAGCAAATTAATTCTAGAAATTTATAAAAATAATTATATGCCATGAACTAAAAAAATGACAAGGATTACTACATATATTCAAGGCCAGTTCCAATTCTAAATTTGAAAAAAATCAAATCAATTTATGCATATAATGATGTTGATAAGATACAACACTCCTCACAATAAAAAGCCTCCTAAAAGTATGGTAGAGAAGAATTTTCTTAGTATGATAAAGAACTTATTCAAAGTGGATGCAGGGCCTCTCTGGTGGCCCAGGAGTTAAAGACACAACACTATGAAGATATCTGCAGCCACTACAGCACAAATTCCATCCCCGGCCTGCCAGAGAGCAACCCACATGGTGCAGCAGACCTCTCCTCTCTCTCCTGTTGCTCCCCTCAGCAGTGTATTTCAGTAGATCTGCCTGTTCTGCTCCCCACTCTCTCTGGTGAATCCTCTCACCCCCACCGCTGGTCTACACCCCGTTTTTGTATGCTTAAATAAATCTTTAAAAAAAAAGATGCATACAAGAACGGGGGTACAGGCCAGAGGTACGGGGGGGAGGGGTGAGAGGATTCACCAGAGACAGCATGGAGAACAGAACAGACAGATTGGTTGAAGTACACTGCTGAGGGGAGAAGCAGGCTAGGCAGGAGAGGTCTGCTGCATCATGTGGATTGCTCCCTGGCTGACTGGGGATTGAACACTTGCTGCAGAGGCTGTGGATAGTGTCACAGCACTGTGCTCAACCCCTTGCGCCACCCAGGGAGGCCCGAAAATAAATAAATCTTAAAAAAAAAAAAAAAGTGTGTCTCTGGTTTATAGTTGCTTGTTGGTTTTGATTTTTACGTTATTATAATTAGTCTTTTTCCTGGTCCCTTATTTAGGTTTTCTAAATTCCTGCTATGAGTGAGACCATCTGGTATTTTTCTTTTTCTTCTTGGAGAAGAGAGTAGGATCAAAACAAGGGGACGTGGGAATTGTATGGGGACTATAACCAAGATGAAAATACATACATTGTGCAAAAATGAAAAATGATATAAAAATATATAAAATTAAAAAATAATAAACAAACACACACACACAAATCTGTGTTTGAGGACTAAACAGCAACAACAATAAAAAAAAAATAACTCTAAGAAGTTTCTTGTGTTCTCCTGCTCCAATAAAAACAAGAGAATGACAGTAAAAAAAAAAAAAAGTGGATGCATATACAGCAAACATATCAGTAATATTCCATTTCTTCTACCTTAAAGTTGATAACAAAGAAAGACATTTGCTTTCACCACTCTTAACATAGAACTAGAAATCTTAACCTCTGAAATAAAGAAAGAAAAATAAATAAAAGACATACAGATTAGAAAGGCAGGAATAAAATTTTTCCTATTTACACATGGCATTATTGCTTACTTAGAAAATTCTAGGGGACCTCCCCAAAAAAAAAACAAACCACAAAACTTGCTCTAACTACTGTGTTCTCAGGTTACCATTAAAAAATAAACATGAATATAAATTACTTTTCTATATACAAGCAGTACAGAATTTTTAACTATAGTTTATTTTTTTAAGATTTATTTATTTATGCATATAAGAGCTGGGGTACAGGCTAGAGGTGTGGGGGGTGAGAAGACTCACCAGAGGCAGAGTAGGGAACAGAACAGGCAGACTGACTGAAATACACTACTGAGGGGAGCAGTGGGCAAGACAGGAGAGGTCTGCGCCATGTGGGTTTCTCCTGGCCGGCCGGAGATCGAACTCGTGCTGCAGAGCCTGTGGATTGCTTCATAGTTCGGTGCTTAACCCCTTGAGCCACCAGAATGGCCCCAGAATTTTGAACTATAGTTTAAAACACTGTATCACCTACAATATCTTATAAGGAAATAAATCTATACAAGGTATATACTTAGCAGTATTTGCATCCTGAAAATTACAAAATTCTAATGACTGAAATCAAACAAGACTTACTACATGTAAAACAACATTGTGCTCATGAATTGAAGTCTCAAAATAGTAAGTATATGAAATATCCCTGAATTAGTATACAGACTTTACAATTCTAGACAAAATCCCCCTGGTATTTTTTGTAGTGAAGGTATTTTTTTAATAAATTATTATATTTTTTGTAATTCTTACATCATTTTTCATTTTTGCATAATGCATGCATTTTCATTTTGGTTATATTCCCCATACAACTCCACCCCCTTTTTTTGACCCTAATCCCTAACTGCAATAAAGTAAAAATCAAAATCAACAAACAACTATAGACCAGAGACACACTGCAGTGGTGGGTTGGGGGAGAAGAAGAGGGTGTAGTGAAGGTATTTTGAAAATACATATAAAGGCAGATGAACTAGAATAATTAATACAATCTTGACAAGGAGAATAAAATAACTGCAATCAGTCTTCCAGATTTTAGGACTTATTATACAGTTGCAGTGATTATACAGATTGTGGAGATTACATAGAACAATAGAACAGAATAGAAAATCCAGAGACAAACTAACACAAACCTGTCCAACTAATTTTTGACAACAGCACATGAATGGAGATGAAAAAGCAATATAATGGACAACTTAAAAAAAACTGATTCTGGAACAATCGGACATTTGTAGGCAGAAAAAAAAACCACTACATTAATTAATATCTTATTACAAATGAACTAAAATTGGATTGCAAGCTTAAAAGCATTATACAAAATGATATATTAAAAAGAAATTGATAGGGTCTCCCCCATGGCGCAGTGGTTGAGCGCTGGGTTGCGAAGCTGCCTGCAGCCTCTGCAGCACCAGTTCCATCCCTGGCTGCTCCCCGGCCACCGAGGAGGGTCCCACATGGCGTGCAGACCTCTCCTGCCGCCCGCTGCTCCCCTCAGCAGTGTACTTTGGTCCTTCTGCCTGCTCTGCTCCCCGCTCTGGCTCTGGTCAATTCTCTCACCCGCCCGCGCTTCTGACTGAACCCAGTGCTTGTATAAATGAACAAATAAATAAATAAATAAATAAATAAATAAATAAATCTTTAAAAAAAAGAAATTGATAAATTGAAGCTTATCAAAATGTAAATCTTTTGCTTCACACATAATGATGTCAGAAGATGCAAAGGCAAATTACAAGTTAGGAAAATACATTGCAAAGCATATATGTGACCAAGAGACTTATTGTGGAGCATGCAAAGAGCACTCAAAACTCAATGAAGAAAAACAATCAATTAGAATACAGGTAAAAAACAGGAAGACACAGCATGTACATGTGTCAAACTATAATTCTATATACCTGAAGCCTATATAATGCTTTAAAGCAATGTTACTTCAATAAAAATTCCAATAAAAAAACACAATGAGAAGCCACTGCTCAGTATCATAATATCTAAAACAAAATATAGTGACAATATCAAATATTGGTGAAAATGTAAAATACTAGTTACTGTAGAAAAAAAATTGGAAGTTTAAAAAAAAAAAACATGTATTGACCATATGAGTACACTTTATGAGCAATTGCTTTCTTGGCATTTATTATGGGGAAATGACAACTTATGCTCACACAAAAATTTTACATAAGTGCTCACTGCAATTGTATCAGCAATAACTCCAACCTGGAAACAATTTAGATGCCCTTCAACAAACAAAGTTTAAACAAGTTGTGCTGTATCTACACTGTAGGATACTATTTAGTAGTTAAAAGGACTGAAATTCTGATACATTCAATAACATGGAAGAATCTCTGGGGAATTAAACTGAATGAAAACAGTCTCAAAATTTCACATACTGTACAACTCAATTTATATAACATTATTGAAATAAAATTAAAGAAATGGAGTTAGATTGCCAGGTATCTAGGTGTAAATCAGGAGAATGAGATATTTGAGGGTATACAAATGGCAGGAACACTGTTATTTGGAATGTTCTGTATCTTGATAGAATAAATATCAAGATCCCAATTGTGCTATTGTATTATAGTTTTTTTTTTTTTTTAAAGATTTACTTATTTATTTATTCAAGCACTGGGTACAGTCAGAAGCGCGGGAGGGTGAGAGAATTCACCAGAGCCATAGCAGGGAGCAGAGCAGGCAGAAGGACCGAGGTACACTGCTGAGGGGAGCAGCGGGCGGCAGGAGAGGTCTGCGCGCCATGTGGGACCCTCCTCTGGTGGCCGGGGAGCAGCCGGGGATCGAACCGGCACTGCAGAGGCTGCGGGCAGCTTTGCAACCCAGCGCTCAACCACTGCGCCACCGGGGAGGCCCTGTATTATAGTTTTGTGAGGTGTTTTCTTTGGGGGAAATATGATAAATTATATATGAAATCTCTCTTTTATTTATCACAACAGCAGGTGAATCTATCATTTCCTTAAAAACGGTTTAATTAAAACAGTAATTTATAAATATGATAAAGGCTATAGAATATTTCAAACACAAATAATAGCCTTGCATTTACAGATTTATAATAGAATTTACCATCTATTAATGAAAATGTATGATTAAAAAAACAGCAAAAAAAGTAGATGCAAATGAAATGGTGGTTCAGATACAAGATTTTTTCATGAACCTGGATTCTGGAAAGAGAAAGCTACAGATCATAAGCTTTGGAACAAAACATTGAAATAAAAGTTTATAGATAGTCCCAGCCAATTGAGAAGATTAAATGGAATACCAGAAAGTACTTGACAAATCCAAAATAAGCAGAAAAAAGGAAAAAAAAAAAAGAACAAGGAGCAAAAGACCAAAGAAAGAACATAAATACAACCCAAAGTATATAATTCATTAATTTAATGACAAATGGCTTATTAAAGTATAAAATTGAATGTAAGCATTCATAAAATAGGTCAAATATAACAGATATGGAAAATATGTAATGCACAGACACTAAACACACAAAAAATGGAGTGAATTAATATCAATATAGACATCTGAAAATGGTATATTATTTGTGATAAAAAAGGGCATTGCGTAATGATAAAGAACTGATTCCACAAGAAGATATAACAATTCTAAATATGTATTGGAAAATTAAATATGTGAAAAAGCTTTACATGAAATAAAAACTGAAAAAATAAAAAGAATGGAGAAATCTAAAATAATAGTTGGAGATTTCAAGCTCTTTTCTCTGCAATTAATATAATAATTGAACCAAAATTCAGCAATGATAATATATTCTAAGACCAAAAAATTCAAATGCTATGTCAACGTCTCTGGGCTGCACAGGAGCCCAAGAGTCTCACAAGTTCTCTTGCTCCAAGTAAGTCCCACCCAGCAGAAATGTCTTCCCCTGGGGCCATTTCTCCCTAAACTAGACAATTTGGATCCCATGTTTTCTTCAACCTTTTGGGATTGCCAGACTAGCCTGCAAATTTATTCAAACAAATAGATCATAGGAATTATAAAGGGTACCTCACTCTCCTGTCACTAAACAACCGAGTCCCCAAAGTCCTGGTGGTTCACTTTCTTGCTGATTCCAGCAACATGTGGCCCAATGTAGTGTGCAATATCCTCCTCCTCAGATGTGAGTATATGTGAATATAAACTGGGGCTGTTCTCATCTGTCTGGTGTTAGATGGCCTATATGGGGCATCTCATACTATTTAGTACAGGGTGTCCCTTTTTCACCAACAGGATGACCAGGAAGTGATCAGAACTGGTATAGATTATGGAATACTTCACTCAACCACAGCAGGAAACATTCTTTACCAGTGTCTGTGGAACATTTACAACAAATCACAATACATTGAAAAGGATTCAAATCATGTAGAGTATTTTTGTTGATTGCAGCAGAATAATTAGGAATAAATATCAGAAAGAGATCTGGAAAATCTTCAAATAATTAGAAATTAAATAAATAATGTTGGTAAAATAATGAAGTACAACAAAAAATAGAACATATTTTTAAATAACATGAAAAAAGATTTAGGGATACATATAAAACAGTTTTTTAAGGAATGGTATAGTTTTAAATAACTACATAAATGGAATAATTCTACCTCAATATAGTAAACTCAGAAGTTAATAGTAAATATACATTTTATTTATGTTTTAAATAAATAAATAGCTACATTAGAAAAGCAGGAAGTTCTAAAATTAATGGCTTAATTCTACCATAATGGTTCTTGTTGTATCATCAGTGGTAAATATTCTGACTTGAAACTTAGAAATAAGCAGTAGGGTGATAAATATTCTGACTTAAAACTTAGAAATAAGCATTAGGGTGGAGCAAAAATCTTTATTTTTGCCACTCTACATTCTGTTGTTGAAACAACATGCATGAAAATGTTGAAATGAAGATTATAAAGTGTCATAAATGTAGAGATTAATGGAACTTCAAGATGGGATATTTTGTGTCTTTTAATATTGTCAGATTTTAATTTTTCAGGGAAGAAAGTATAATTTATATTGGCACAATCTTCTACTCTTCTTACACAATAGCAAATAAATTATCTATTGAAAATGGGTGTGTGTCCCAGACTTATCAGCCAAGAACAGCATACATTTCTTTGTTGTTTTTTTTTTTTTACTTACATGGATAGCAGTATATCTTTATTTATTCATGCATATAGAAATTAATTTTTAATGTAACTAATAGTTAAATAAACTTGGATTATGTTAGAGATAAACACTTATTTATGAGCTCTTTATTAAGTTCTCATAAGAAGCCTGTAAGTCAAAGACAAGAACATAAAAATGAGTTCATCACTCTTAAGAGGCAGATAAACTTGCTCAGATAAGATAATAAATGTTCTGAATCCTCAGTCTAAACTCAAAGTGAACTATGGTTGAACTCTGGGAGGTTTGGATTCTCGCTCTTGCCTTGCCTTTCATTTCTCCATTAGTTGACTTCCTGGTTGGAGCCAGGTGTCAACATGCCAGAAGGTCTCTATCCCAGAACATTGTTCTCCTTGGTCTTTGAGTCAAATACGAACATGGAAATACCGAGAAGGCTTAGCTAACAGCTGCTTTTTATTACAGTTTTATGAGATCTCACCTGACACACCATTGAATGACTTTTAAAAATTGTACACGCAAAAATCTTTTAATATTTATGGATGAAGTACTAAATCCTGTTGATGCCAGCTCTGTATAGAATTTCACAGTTTCCTTAAGACAATTTATATGCCTATGCAAGGCACACAGCCTTTCACTGGTGTAGCCACAACCGACCCTGACAACCAAATCTTAGCTTACCTCCTTCTCCTAAGCTGTCTGCATTAGTGCAGCGCCATGGCCTGTCCCCTGAATGTACCTGAAGAGCTTTCACATATAAGACATTAAACTATCATTTGTCTTGTAGTGTTTCATGGCCCAACTTCTTCACATCCCTCTTTTAATGGAAAGCTTTGGGCAGGTATGTCTGATTGATTAAAATTTAATCACTTTCCATTCTTTCTGAAGGCTAGGAAAGTGAGAATGCATTTGGCTTGTACAAAATAATTCTCTAAGTAAATATGGCAGGTCAATTTTTGAGGTTCTGCTGTAGAGAAGCATAGAAAAATAGAGGATTAAGTTAATAAGAGAGTTTAGGCTCAGAACCGATAATATTGATTAAATATGGCAAATGAGGATGCCTGTAACTTAACCCTGTTTTTAGGATTGTAGGATGGGGACAGATGGAGAGACCATTTACTGAAACAATTGTCCTCAATTCAATGTTCTATCTGAATATAGAATTGGGGAATGACCATGCTACAGGTTTAGTTTCTAATTTTTTTTTTTTTTATCTAGTACATAGGGGAACTGTTTTATTTTTTTTTTAATAGAAGCATGTTTTATTTATTTATTTATTTTATTTGTTTGTTTTGTTTATACAAGCACTGGGTACAGTCAGAAGCGCGGGAGAGTGAGAGAATTCACCAGAGCCAGAGCGGGGAGCAGAGCAGGCAGAAGGACCGAAGCACACTGCTGAGGGGAGCAGCGGGCGGCAGGAGAGGTCTGCGCGCCATGTGGGACCCTCCTCCGGTGGCCGGGGAGCAGCCGGGGATCGAACCGGCGTCGTAGAGGCCGCGGGCAGCTTCGCAACCCAGCGCTCAACCACTGCGCCACCGGGGAGGCGCTTATAGGGGAACTGTTAAGTAAAAATTGGATATATTGAGCTGAAGGCCATGATAGTGATCAGAACTTGATCTAGGATATTATGAGCTCTACCATTAGAAGTACTTGAAGTTACAGGCAGAGAGGAGAGATGTTATGGTCATGTGCATCTCTTCAAATACAAAGGTTGGATACCATTGACCATGTCTTCTGCTGTAAACTACATGTTGCCTTCTCCATCTATTTTTTGTTATCTTTTGAAGAATTCCACTAATTAAGATGGTAACTAATAATTATGGAGGACTTATTGTTGTAAACATGTAATTTAACTCATTTAACCCATGCAAACCTCTATGAATTAGGCATTTTTTTCCCTTATGCCTGTTAGTAATAAAGGAAACTGAGGGCAGAGAGATTAAAAATGAAAGTTCTATAAAACCTGTTTTATCCAGGATTCCAATCTTGTCCTGAAATTCAGGTACTTCACCACCACATGAACTGACTTCACAATTTTTTTTTTTACTGGTCTCACTTCCCTTCCCCATGACACTTAATAATGAATTTTGGAAGTGTAAAGGGGCTCACCTGTGGAGAGATTGCAGTGGTCACGACAGCTTCATAATGTTTATTTATTTATTTTATTTTTTAAAAGATGTATGTATTTATTTATGCAAGAACTGGGGTACAGGCCAGATGCGCGGGAGGCTGAGAGGATTCACCAGAGACAGAGCAGGGAACAGAACAGGTAGACAGACTGAAGACACTGCTGAGGGGAGCAGCAAGCGAGACCGGAGAGATCTGCCATGCCATGTGGGACTCTCGCCAGCTGGCTGGGGTCAAACCGGCGCTTTAGAAGCTGCGGACAGCTTCACAGTGTGGCGTTCAACAGCCTGCGTCACCAGGGGAGGCCCTTCACAATGTTTAGAGCTGTCTGCAATGAGGAGAATGATATTGCTTCATCCATATTACAGTTGATACCACACTCAGTTGTAAATGCATGGGTTTTACTTTCCCATCAGATTGAGTTTTGGGGAGCAAAATATTATATTAACCACCTAAGCCTCTACGGGTTAGTGTTTTGTCAGAAATAGGCTGCCTCTAAGGCTATGTACTCTAGAGAAGTGGGAGGAAAAAGATGAATTTGATTATGTTAAAGGGAGAATATTACTACATGAGCCATTTCTGACAGATTTGGAAAGATTATTCCAAATTTCAAAGCCTTTTATTATTTTACCCTCACAGCAGAAAGCTATATAGAGCATGATAACATCCAGGCTCATCTACAGTATGTCTTTCATAGGAAATGGGTTTCAGGGTGTGGGACTTTCTAAAAGGATTTTAGTACTGAATTTCTGACTTCAGAATATTCTTAGAAGTGTTTGGGGTGTAAGAGGTAATGTACTGAAGTCAGCAAAACACACAAGACGGGAGAAGACAGGGAGGGGACAAAGGAGGTCAGGGGACCTTGCGTTGGCAAGGGAGCTTTGGCAGAGGGCAAGAGAAGTATATGCACTTGTTGAGGGATGAATAAGTCTTCAACAATTATATAATTTTGTAAACAAATTGCAAATAAATAAAGTTTGATTTTAAAATGGGCTTTGGAGGTTAAGACATGAGGGAAAAAGCCCATTGACACTCTGGCTTCATTTGCTTTATTCAGGGATAATTCCTAATTAATTTCAGGTTAACATATTGGGTTTATTTGCACACTAAATGCATTTACAGATTAGATATGCTAAATTTTAACAAAAAGATGAATCATCTCTTCTATAATGTGAGTTATCTCCTATGGTTAATGTTTGTGGAATTATATAATTGCCCTTCTGGAAGTCAAATGAAGAACAATGAAGTATAGTTTCTAAAATATGAGCTCTGATTGGGATTACTGTTTGGTCACCCCTCCTACTATATATGGATCCACTAAGATCCAGCACTATACATCAAAAATATCTTCCAGAAAGTTTAGATTACAAAAAAAAATAAAGAAATAAAAATAAAACAGGCAAAACATATGTGTATCATGCAGTCAATCACTGTTGGCTAGCATGGGAAGTCCACATAACTTCTTTTTCTGATAATCTATCCCACATTATTTGCCACTTTTATTTCATGAATCATTCCTAGAACCTGTTTTGTTTTTTTTTTTGAAGTCACATATTCACTTGCCTTCACCTTTTAGCAAGAATGTTTTATTCTTTTCTATCAATATATCTCTCCATACACAATCTAATCCTTTATGAAACAACTAAATTTAAAATATCTTTCCTTGGCCCCTTACCTGCACTCTAATTTTTCCTCTTCTGAACTTCCATGCCCTCTTATTTTTCATGCTTGTTTTTTTGATCTATGTTAGAAAGGTGAATGATGGATGATAGGTATGAAGGTGATAGATAGGGCCTTCTTGATGACCTAGGGAATAAGCCTCATTGCTATCAGCACTACGGACTGAGTTTGATCCCTGGGCAGGAAGCTAAAATGCATGGCACAACAGACCTCTCTTGTTTTGCCCAATGAAACCCTTAACTGTGTATTTCAGTAAATCCACCTTTTCGACCCCCCCCACGCTGTCTCTGGTGAATCCTCTCAACCCCTGCAGCTCTGGCCTATACCCCAGTTCTATGCAAAACAAATATATAAAAAAATAGATAAATGATACATATATAGGTAGATAAATAGATAAGTAGATAGATGAATAAATATAGATGGATGAAAGAGGGAATGAGAAATGGAATAACTTTAATTTTCTTCTGTTGGACTCAACATGTTTTGTCATGGTGAAATACACAGAAAGGCTCAAATATGACTGAAAATGTTTAGGTATGGCCAAGAGAGAACTATGCAAAGAGACTTTGTGGGCTATCTCTGAGTATATAGTTATGAATGCTTTGGAATCCAAATGTGGTTAGCTAGGTGGAGTGACGTGGTGTTAATCTCCAAAGTGACTTTTTAGCCAAACCCCAGTTTTCCCAGGTACCTAATGAGGCAGGTATGCAGAGCATGACCATAGGAGCAATTAGATACCTTCTCCCACTTCCCAAGCACTTTCTTATCAGTATTTAATGGGTTGGACTCAGCTTTCAGAGGCCTAATCAAGACAGAACACATCCAGTATGGCACAGTGAGACATATGACAAAAGAGATGACAGCCACTGTTTGCATGACCTGACATATTTTATGTGAGTAATCACACCCCTTCTCATTGAATGTTTCTCCCCCAGATAAATTATGACATCACTGACATCCCACTTTATCAGATGTAAATGTAATTTCTTAATCATCTTTAAAAAAATGCTTAAAGCCATCCCATTATTAGAACTAAGGAACTCCCTCACATTTCAATGCCTACTAATGCCCAAATGTGGTGCAAAGGAGGAAACTAAGTACATTCTTGAACTTGGTCTTTCTTTACGAATTGCATGTAAAGTTTAACAGAAATGAGCTTCAACTCAGCTATACGTTTGGGGAGGAGACATGAAGACAAAGGTTACATCTGTAATATGAAACATATGGAGGTAAGTGTGCAGAATGCAATTAAAGGCCTCATTTGTAAAAGTAAGGGGAAAAACATCTGAAGTTTAAACTTGAAGACATTTTACTTGAAAGAATTTTGGAGACTGATTTCTGGATATAATTTGCAACCCATGTGCTTCATCCATGCAGTTTGCAGATAAAGGAACTAATCCCAATAAGAATAAGGAATTATCTATGATAGCATCAAACTTAGAACTTACACCTGAGCCCTCTGTCTTGTTTAGTGAAAATTATCAGTGGTTTCATGATTCTCAGTTCTTCATTTATTACAGTAATAAATCAGCTTTCTGAAGAATGTGAGTTCTGACATGATAAAAATGATCCCTCCATTCCTTTTTAAGAGAAAGACTTGTGTGATTTGGCAGGCATTCTCCTTGATATTATTTATAACAAGTTTACAGGCAGCAATTTTTGATTTACAGGAGGTCACAGAACTCTTTGGCTATTTAATGAGACATTGACATTCTCTCCTTAGGAAAAAAGTAAGCATGAACATGCACTCAGCTTTTCCTATCTTTTCAGAGAGGTTGGAGAGGCCAGAACCACTAATGAAGAAACTTTTAGGAAGTTGTCACTTTGTTTTCTTCTGTCCTCTGAATTGAGCACAAGGAATTGGATATGATAAAAAGTCAAAAAGGAAAAACAAACGAAAAACAATGTCTGGAAAACAGGAGCAAGAGAAAAACATGCAAGAGAGATCACTTAAATGCTGGATTGTGTGTCTAAGAGCTGAACAAATTAAACAGATGAACGGGCAGAACACAGAAGACTTTAGAGCAATGAAAATGCTATGTATGATATGATATAATGGATACATTTATCGAACCCTATAAAATCAAGAGTGACCCCTAAATTAAACTATAGATATTGAGTGAAAAAAAAAAAAAAGAAACAGATGATTCAGGTAGTTAGAAGTTTTTTCAAAACCTTCCATATTATTTGGTATACTGTGCAGACACTTCTTAGTTTTCTATTTCTGGCATTAATTGGTGATGTGACAATCCAATTTCCAAATAGAAAGCCCACTAGCTTGACAAGGGAGATCTCTAATTAGGATGCATTTCTTTGGCGAGAACGGCATTCTATCTCTGATTATATGTGAACATTTCCTTTTAAACATGTGGTACACTGTGTGGGACTTAGGTTAAATGCCAAGTTTTCAGATGCAGAGACAATCCCACCTGTTCATGATTTATTTATTCTTGAAACATGGAGCTGCTAAGATGCGTGGCATTCCAATATTTTCAACTCCTGGGTCATTCCTTTGTCCCAGGATGAGGGCAGAAAGCTCACTCATCAGAAGGACCTCAAAGTCATGCCACTCCTGAGTCTTAAGCCTGGCTGTGAAATCCACCTTTTCCTTATCAACTCTTAAAACTGGCAATGCTTCTTAAACTCTCGAAATTGTGGCATCACTTAAAGTAACTAGAGTATGTAACTCATAGGGGTATTTTGGAGACTAGATAAAATGGTGTACTTAAAACTATTTATACAGGACAACCCATAGTACACTATCATCCTTATTAAAATATCAATGTTGGCCTACTATAACTGCTAGTTCTGCTTACCTGAGATAATACCCTCTACTTCCTTTTAATTGGTGAATTTTTATGTTTGCATGATCTTGATAACAATATAACCTATTTTATAAGACAGTGTGGGCTTTGTAACAGAATGAATCAGATTTCTGTTACAGAGCATAAATTGGTGTTTGTATGTCTGCTCTCCTGGGTTGTGAGCAAACTGGTTAGGGACACTATATCCCTCATCTCTGCATTCCCAGAACCCAGAGAAAGTCCTGTTATGCAATCTTCACTGAATTTAGGAGGATGATCAGTTTGATTTCTTTAGTCACCTTCTCAGAGATCTTTGCTGGCAACCTTACTATGGAATGAGTAAATTACAAAGAACAGAGGACTGCTGAGTAAATGGGTAACTAGTATCAGTTTCCTTGAAAAGAATCTTCCATGCCATTTTGGGATAAGGGAAAATAATTGTTGTGGCCTGAGTGCCTTACATTAGGAATGTGTTAAGCACTTTTAGAAAACTGGGGAATGAGTGGTTTCATTTAATTCACTTCCCGCTAGATGATCTTCCATGAAGAAGGAGGAAGTTTGCTAAAGAGAAGTTATTTGTTAGCATAAAACAATACCAGCTACTGGGGCCTCCCCAGTGGCACAGCGGTTGAGCTCTGGGTTGCGAAGCTGCCGGCAGCCTCTGCAACACTGGTTCGATCCTTGGCCACCGGGTGAGGGTCACACATGGTGCGCAGACCTCTCCTGCCACCCACTGCTCCCCTCAGCAGTGTACTTCGTCAGTCTGCCTGTTCTGCTCTCCGTTCTGTCTCTGGTGAATTCTCTCACCCTCCTGCACTTCTGACTGTACCCAGTGCTTGTATAAATAAATAAATCTTTAAAAAAAAACAAACAATACCAGCTACTAACCCATTATAATCATCATAGTGCTTTGTCTTTACCATCACAAAAGTATCTGAGCTGCCAAGAACAGTGTAGTGGATTTGCACATTTTTCAGGCTTACGAGAGAAACCTTGTGGATCTGGGTGGGAGACCCTCGGAGGTTGGAGGTGGGCATGGTCTGACTGTAATGCAGTAGTTGCCTTGGTAACTCAGCATGGATGTCTCACCTGGGACAGGCTTAACAAGTTTGTCTGCAAGGGCTTGTGGCATCCCTGCTGCCTGCTAGGTCTGGGGGTTGATATTGAGCATTCTCTCCAATTCAACATGGCCTTTCATCAGTCAGCTCTACACTACAGGAAATTATAGCCAATTAGGGTCATATCTGAGTTGTTATTTTTCAAGGGGTTACTGAACACATTGCCAAAGAAATGACTGTTGGAAAACGACATATTCAATCACACATTCTAGAGAATAGGTGGTTGAGGGTGGATTTCTGCTGAAACCTAATGGTAAGCAGAGTTTTAGGGTACTACATGGGGTAGAGGTATGGGGAGGTGCATGTAGCTAGTGTATATGGAAGGGCAACATCAGCAGAGTGAGGTGTTCTCTTACATGAAGGTACAAGAGTTACAGGCATGTCTCAATACTGTCAGAGGTGAGAGATCCAAGCACAGTTCTTAGCACTGCACCCAGTTTCTAGGAGTTCCTTACACTATCCCTGGAAAATGGATACCCTGCTACCCCTCGCAGAGCTGCATGTAAAGGTGAGGCCACATTCCTTCATGCATGACAGGTGGTGGGCAGTTCCCACAATCAGCTGTTATCGTTGTTTTAATAGACACGTCCCCTTGAGTTCATCAGGTAATTTATATCATCACTTCAGGTATGGAGGGCCCCTTATTTTATGTTCTGGAATGCACACATTGAACCAGTCTCCGTGTTTGTTTTATGTCTGCCCAGGAATGCAATGTGAGGAATGAAGTCAGGGTTAGCCCTGGGTGCTTTTCTTGAGTTTCAGTCTTTATGGTACATATGGGTTTATTCAAGTCCTTTCAGTCTTTCCCCTCACCTTTCCCCACCCCTTAGTTGGAGCAACAAGTTACAACAAGGCTCCCAAAGTTTATTTACAAGAAGGTCTCCATCATCCTCCTTTATCATAGGTCCTTCCTCCTCAAGAGACACAGAGAGCCAGAAGACACAAGATGGCACAGCTCCACTCTCGGAAATACCTCTTGTGGGTGCGGCCTGAAAGAGGAGACTCAATGAAGTGTATGTGGATGCTGTCCTGCCCCCAGCCAAGCTTTTGAGAGCTGGGCTGCTTCAGTAGAACGAGACAGAGAGGGATGATGACACCATGACAGAGTTGTCTGCAGAAGTGGTGTTGGGAGCAGAGAATAGCCACACTTTATTGTGCATGATCTAATAGGTCTAACAGAACACCAGCAATCTAGAAGGTAACCCAAGAGCTAGTATTCAGAGATTCAGTTAGCTTTCACTTTGTCCTGGAGTAACCCAATAGCAAGCATCTGTGGGATGCCACACTGGACAGGCTGCCAACCTGCTGGCACACTCAGGACAAAGATAGTCTTATCACTGACTTAGTTTCAAGGTTGACAGCAAAGCTGACATGGTGGAACAAAGCAGATCTAGGTATGTGGGGTGGGGACTGGACAGGTGGGTAGATCGGAGACTCTAGTTGAGGATAGACCATTCATTCTCTTGTTCAATGTCAAGGTCAACTCAGTCCCAAAGATTGTCCTGAATGTCATGATGAGGAGAGTAAAATGGTTCAGAACCTGTGTTGTGGGATCCCTAAGGTTCCCTGGAATTATCAGGGATATTTTGAGAGATAGATGTATAGTTTTACCCTATGACAACCTTCAACATTTTTATGTATTTATCTTCTATCAACTTTTATTTGAAGCAAGGAAATTCTCTAACTCCTTAGTAGCCCTTAACGCTAGAAACAGGGCCTCCCCTAGTGGCGCAGCTGTTGAGTGCTGGGCTGCAAAGCTGCCCGCAGCCTCTGCAGCGCCAGTTTGATCCCCAGCTGCTGTCGTGGGTCCCACAAGGCACGCAGACCTCTCCTGCCATGCCTGTTGCTCCCCTCAGCAGTGTATTTCATCAGTCTGCCTGCTCTGTTCCCCGCTCTGCTCTGGTGAATTCTCTCACCCTCCTGCACTTCTGACTGTACCCAGTACTTGTATAAATAAATAAATAAATAAATAAATAAATAAATAAATAAATAAATAAATAAATAAATAAATCTATCTTTAAAAAAAAAGTTAGAAACAGAACCTGACTTTCTAGCTGGACTGAGGGGAGTTGAATCCAGATTCTTTCATAATACAGAAGATGACTGTAACTTTGGTAGTCCTTTAACTTAACTGAATACATATTTGTTTTCATACAAATAAGGGTCACATGCATTGCCTCATTTATGGTGTAAGGATAAAAAAAGATGGCCTATACAACACACCCAGAATCAAATAGAAGCACAATAAAGGTTAGTTCTTTGCTTCTTTCCCAGCTACATCCAATAGACATACCAAGGTTGGACTCTACTTGCAGACCAGGCATCTCAGCATCACCAAAGAGAGGAAGAAGAGACTTGAGCCTGAGGAGCTTTTGGGGACACTGGTTTTTAAGCTTACCTTAGTCTTTTTTGAGGTCAACAAATGTTGCCTATCCCTTCCATTTCTCTGCTGGGAAACAGCTCCAGGCTGTTGCTGTGACCCACATATTGCAGATCTCTCCTGATCCTAATGGTGGTGGTGGTGGTGGGGGTGCTACAAAGATCTGTTGGGTGAGGCAGTGCTGACTTAGCAGGGACACACACTGACACTAGATGCAGATGTTGGTGTGAGCCCAGACTGGTGACAAGTGCTTCCACCAGACTCCTCACCACTAACAGTTCTGCTGAATATATTAGGTTCAAAATTTCTGTCAAGAAGTCTATAAACTAGACCAGAAATATTGAGAAGAGGCATTCCTTTGGAATTTCCAGTTCTCCCTCCTAGTATACCAGAGAATCTTAACAATACCTCAGGCTGCTTGGCACTCCAACTGAGAACAGAATTTCAGCTGAGACTGTTGAGAACTAGAACTGACAAATGGAAATGCTAGAGGAGGCAACAGAATCCCATTCTCTCTTTCTGGCTCATGCTGATTTAATTTATTTAATAGGTAAGAATTTATGAGGATTACTACATTCATCCTAGTTTCTTAATCATCTGGCAACTTATTTAGAAATTTTCCAAAGTGGAAAAAAAAGAAGATTCTCAGGTCTGATAACCAATTGCAAGAGAACAAAAATCTAAAGATTGGTTCATCTGTCTATGGTTTGTGTTCTCCTAGCAAAGAAATACTATTTGAATCATATATTATAGACTAGCATATATTTTTATCAGTTAGTCATTCATTTGATTTTTTAAAAAAATCATTAAAAATGTTTTGGAAATATCACATTCAAGTCATTATTCACCATGGTTGTATTAAAACTTGAATATGGATCTGTTGATTACTCTCTGGAATCTCAAATTGTAGAGCATTGGTGTGGGACAATACTCTGTGTCCTTTGCCCTGAACCAACTGTGGTTCTGAAGACATCATGTGAAGATGGTTGTAATCCTCCTTTTCCCCTGCCCCAGTAGCTGGGAGAGTAGAGGGAATAATCAGGAGAAGAGAGGAGCTGGTGACAAATTCCCTGGCATGGTTCTGAGGGGCTGAATATGTCTCTCTCTGTGACAGCTCCATGATCCTTTTAAGTCATGTTCCATAACTGCCAGGAGCCCAGTCTCCTCTCCTGGGGCCATCTTGTTTCTGTGCAAGCCCAAATGTTATGGTTGGTGGGTTCTCATCTGTGCACTTTCAACTGCAGTTTCAGGGCAGTTTCAGGACAGTTTATAGCTGGACTGAGGGGAGACTGAATCCAGGTTCTTTCATAATACAGAGATGACTGTAACTTTGGTAGTCCTTGAACATAACTGAATACATATTGACTCAGGCTGAAGGGTTTATTTACAAAGGAGAGAGAGAAGTTGGGAGAGAAGATTGGAGAGAGGAAAGTATTAGTGAAAGGACAGAGACAGTTAACAGTGTTTTGAAGGTCACAAAGTTCTTGAAAGTCATGAAGTTTTCAGGTCACAAAGGTCTTGAAGGTCTCAACAGAGGTGACATTACAGCAGTTAGCAACAGCAATTGTGAAGGTTGGGCAGAGCAGCACTGGACACTGGACCCACTGGGACCAAGGGTAACAGCATCAGGGGTGGTGCTGGATGTGTCAGAGGCAGAGACCAGTGTTATAGGTCTCAGAGAGGCTGGGCATAAAGCCAACAGCAACTTGCTCTTCTTGGGGCAAGTAGCACAGAGGCAATGGTGTCATTCAGCAGACAAGGTTAGAGGTCAGGTGCAGGAAGGTGTGGTACCAGGAAAGAGGGTTCAGTTTCAGTTTCCTGAAAAATCTGACTGCTCTTCCAACTGCCTCTTTAAGTCCTACTCAAGTCTTTCTCCAAGCTCCACACAAATCCTCTTCAAGCTCCCCCACCACCAGCATCCTTCAAGCTGATTGGAACCTGACTTAAATAGTCTCCAGGGTGCCCACCTTTTGACCCTAATTGGCCCTGTGGTTGATTAGCAACCATGGGAGATCCAAACAGATTGGATGGTTTTTCTATCCTATATTTGCATAACTTCCATGGGAGCTCCAATCAGATGTGAAGGTTTTAATCTTATATTTGCATAACTGCCAAAGTGAGGGGTGGAAGGGGAAGGAACTACATCAGCTGGAAACACTAGGAACTTGGGGGAGGGGACTCAAATCCCAGCTGTTTGTTTGGTGGTAGTCAAGCTCCAGTCAAATTGGTCCATTCTTAAGTCTATCCTGGAGTCTGATAGAAAAGTGAAAAACTCAGTCCCTACCCAGACTGGAAATGCATTGAGGTCAGGACCAGCTCCTGGGCTGGAGGGCTCCAAGGAACTCAGGGAGCACAAAGGAAAATGCACTAGATTCTCCTCAGCAGAGCTGGGTTTAATATTTTAGGGACCTTGTTTCAAGGACCCTGCTTCAATAGAAAGGTCGATGGTCCTGCTAAATGGGGCTTGTCAGAGAGGTCTGTGTTTGTGGCAGAAACAAAGGTAGAAGCTACCGGGGAAACCGTGAGAGAACCTGAACTCATCCCCTAGTGTAGAAAACAAAGTTGAGAGCCTCCCTGGTGGTGCAAAGGGTTAAGATCCAACCTATGAAGCTATCCGTAGCCACTGCAGCATGAGTTCCATCTTCTGCCAGGGAGGTGACCCACATGGCGCAGCAGGCCTCTCCTGTCTTGCCTGCTGCTCCCCTCAGCAGTGTATTTCAGTAGATCTGCCTGTTTGTTTCCCACTCTGTCTCAGGTGAATCCTCTCATCCCCTAAACTTCTGGCCTGTACCCCAGTTCTTGTATGCATAAACAAATATTTTTTTTTTTTAAAAGGAAAACAAAGTTGGACTGCAGGAGAACTCCATTCCCCTCTGACCAGGAATCTGCTGCCATCTGACTTGTCTTTGTATATACATTTCTTTTCTGTCCAGCTGTTGTTAAGATATTCTTTAACACTGGCTTTGAGCAGCTACATTATGATGCTCTTTATTCTAGTTTCCTTCAGGGTTTTTGTATTCGAGGTTGTTGAACCAATTGTGTCAGGGGTTACAGATATCATTTAGATCATTATTTCTCCAAATACTTTTCTGTTCACTTCCATTCTTTGGAAATCATAAGTGTATTATTAAACCTAATGTCCCACAGCTCATTAAAGCTTGATAGTTTTTATTCGGTCTTCTTTTTTGTAATTTACAACATATCATTTCCACCACTGTCTTTAGACTTATTTTTTTCTGCAATAATTTGCCAGATGTGCCATGCATATCTTTTTTATCTGGAATGATGCCATTTTTACCTGTAGAAATTAGATGGAAACTTTTTATATCTCCCTTCAATATTCCCTCTGTTCTGGAACATATAAATACAGGTACATATAAACTCAGGCACCCCTGAGTAAGTTTCAATGAGTGATTTCTGCCCCCCCCCCACTTCTTTTCTTGCCTAACATATATGACTAGATGTCAGGGCTGAAAATTTTACTCTGTACTGATATTTCCATAGAAATCTGAGCCTTCTGCTAGGACATGGTTAAAATTGCTCTGGAATAATTTGACCTTTATAAGTCTTGCTATATTAGAAGGATAACAACTAATATTTGCTTTCCTCATTAACAGGGGAAAACATGTCTGAACACTGTACATGATGCCCTTAGAATCAAGGTGGGTGCTATTCACATAAGTGGTGGAAATGAAGTATTCGCTCTCTGGGTGAGCCCCCAAGACAGACCATCCCCATCTTCCAGGTCGTCCTTCTCTGGCCTCCTGCAAATTCATAACCTGCAGGGCTACTCTGTGTTAGCTGGGAACTTGCAGGGTGTTCTCTCTCTCTCTCTCTCACTCTCTCTCTCTCCCAGCTGCCAGAGCCTTCCTAGACCCCCAACTCCATCTTTCTCCCAGAGAGACCAGGCTCCCCCTTGGGACTATTCTTCTGGCACCTGTACCATAGCCTGGTGATTATCTGAGAAAATTGTTGGGACAACCTCTTCCATTTTTCCTTTCTCAGGGGTCATCCCAGTGTCTATAGTCTTTAGAAACAGTGCTGTATATATTTTAAGTAGTTTTTTTAAAAAGAAGTTTCAGATAGAAGTGCAAATATGGAATCTTTTTTTTTTTTAAGATTTATTTATTTATGCATATAAGAACTAGGACACAAGCCAGAGGTATGGGGGGTGAGAGGATTCACCAGAGACAGAGTTGGGAACAGAACAGGCAGATTGACTGCCGGACACTGCTGAGGGGAGCAGCAGGGTAGACAGGAGAGGTCTGCTGCGCCATGTGGTTTGCTCCTGGCAGGCAGGGATCTAACTCATGCTGCAGAGGCTGTGGACAGCTTCACATTTAATCCCTTGGGCCATGAGAAAGGCCTCTGGAATCTTTTCATTTAATCTTTGTCAGTAGAGGTTCTCACCTTGCTGGTCCTGAAATCCCTTTTCCAAATGCATGATTAGACATTTCTTTTGTATTCATTTCTAACTGAATTCCTGTGCCAATGCTGGAATGTTAACACACATTTGAAATTGCATGATGTGAAGTTGAAACTAGTCATTCACAATGAATTTCATCAATAAAGTCATTCATTTATTCAATACTTCTTTACCAAATAAATACTGTACTTGAGTTTGAAATACTTATCCTTCAAGAAAAGAAACCTGGAGGGCCTCCCTGGTGGCATAAGGTTAAGACACAACCTGTGATGCTGTCTGCAGCCACTGCAGCGTGAGTTCCATGCAGGGAGATAACCATGTGGCACAGCAGACCTCTCCTGTGTCACCCGCTGCTCCCCTCAGTAGTGTATTTCAGTCAGTCTGCCCATTCTGTTCTCCACTCTGTTTATGGTGAATCCTCTCACCTCCCCCCACACCTCTGACCTGTACTCCAGTTCTTGTACACATAAATAAACAAATCTTTAAAAGAAAAAAAAAAGAACCCTGGAACCTGCCATGCTGGAACTGGGGTTTATGGTTTGCCTCGTAGCTTTATAGCTATAAACAAATGCAATATCCAGAATTTATACTTATATTTATTCATATACTTGGCACTTTATAGTAAAGCAATGCAAAGCTATGAGCAGACTATGAGAGCAGATGGATGCTTGGGAATTTCCTGGAGGAGGTGACATAGATGGGTAGAAAACATAGTGGGAATCATAGGAAAGAGGGATCTAGGTAGCAAATTATGTGTGATGTTCAAACAAGGAAATTTGGGACACTCTGAGGACCTGAGACGGCATTGAGTGAGTGGAGAGGTGAATGCTGTGGCTGAGGCCAGGGCTTCAGCACATGTGGCTTGCAATTGGAAGTTTGGATTTCACTGTAGGTGTTATGTGTACAGGTAGTTAAAAGGTTTCAATCTGGTATTTGATGGTGTGGATTTATATTCCAAATCCTGACTGTGTATGTCATGCTAACTTGATTGCAGAGGAAACAAGAATGACCAAAAGTAAACCAGTTCACAAGATTACTTCTGCTGCAGCAGTGGTCATGGGGACAGGAGGAAGCCAACTAAGCAGTCTCCAGAAGATCTTAATTTTCCCCTATTCTTTCTCAAAGCTCACTTTGTATCAGCTTGAAATGTTTTCCTTCAGGAATAAAGCCAACATTTCATTACAAAATGAATCCCTGACAAGTGAGATCCCTTGGGCAGATCTTATCCAGTGACCCACAGTGAAGATCCATTCTCATGGAAATTCTCTAAGCCATATGCTCCCAAAAGAAATTTGGGCAAGTCCTTAGTGGAATGTTGCCACTCAAAACTATTATTCACCAACCATTTATTGAAAGTTTATTGTGATAATACCATGTGATGAATTTTATAGAAGAGCTCTAAGTTAACATGGGAAATATTGGGAGGGGGGTACTAATAGCTCCATGGAAAGAGCTCCCCACAGGACTGCATGTGGTGAGAAGAAATCATATGAGCTTCCCTAATCAAGAATACTGAAGATGAGAGTGCAATGTGTGAAGAGAGGCAGGCAGATGGAATGCTCGAGAAAAACACCCTATAATGAGGCCAGGTAGACAGGCTATGGTAACAATGAGAACTCAGTGGAGCCAGAATCACAGGGTAAGGCAAGAATAGCCAGTATTTTGGGCAGATAAAGCTCTCTGTGGCTCTCAGAGTCTCTCTTTGTTTTAAAGCAGGTTGTGTTTAAGGACCAGGGGTGGGAACAGATGCAGAAGATTTCCCAGAGCTCCTAACAATGAGAACAGAAAAATCAGTCTCTCACCCAAAAAGCATTGAATACTAGCTGTAATAAATAGCTCTGGCTGAAATGGATGTTTGCATGGAGTTTTATGGTTATTCAAAGAAGCATATTCAACTCTAGTTCCACTGGATCTAAATGAGCCTCTTTTTCAGGACTGATTTGTTTCATGTTAGTGAGGAAGCAAAGCTTACAGTCATGCTGATTTTGCTGATGTAATAGCAAGGCCAGTGACATCACTATGGGACTCAGTGCAAAATGAAAATGCAGAGTCCTTTGTTCTTAAGTTATTAAGAATTTCAACAAGATGAAAACAGTGCTCAAAACCAACTTCAGGCCTTGTGCCAGAGAAGTCAGACTGGACACTCAGACTCAGCCGTAATCAGCAAACCCACTGATATGATAATTTCAGTCCTGGCCAGGCATGTTACAGGTGTGACATCTGCCCTGACAAGTACTGGGACAGTAATGGAAGGAAAAGCAAGTGGAAATGGGATTCACTCACCAGTTGCCCAGTCAACTGTCCCTACAGGTCAGAGCTCTGGAATATAGAAACTGGCTCTTTTCTTTTATAAAATGCATATTTTGTTAATTGTATGCTGCACATACAAATCCTTATACTTTGATTTGTAAAAAAAGATGCACTCAAAAATAAGTTATATTTATCTAAAATCATTATTTTCTGAAATAAGCCATAGCCATTCCTAACATATGTACATCCCTGCTTCTTTATAAAGTCTATGTCAGCTTTCTAACCATATTTGTGAAATTAGGCATTTACAAAGTATGGTTTACAGGTCAAGCATGTTCTTATCCCACTCAGAATAAATTATGCTTCTGAGATGACTGCATTTACTTAATATCCTGCAGCTTACTAGCTGAGGTTATAAGGTCAACATTCCATGCAGATTTCAGGAAATGAGCCATTTGAAGTTCAAATAGGAAAATGTAATCCCTGTTCAAAGTCTTCTCAGCTTTAAGGGGGTGGGGGGACTCTTTTGACTCTGATGATATTAACTTAGTCCTGTTTCCAAAATGCTGCCCAATGAGTAGATTTTGTGGCTCCTTATTTTATTTAGGGGGCCCTCATCTACTTTACGTATTTTCAAATTTAAGAAATACCCCATATAGAGATATGTGATGCTTTCCTTTTGCAATGGAATCAATTCTACCCCTTTGTAGGCCACATGTGAGCTGACTGCAACCTTCAAGTCACCACATCCTTACGCGCTCTGCTGGCTTCTCCCTGGATACAAAGTCCCCTGGAACCTTCCTCTCATGTGCCTAGCATAGCGACTTCCCCACCTGTGATTGCACTCTCCTCACATCCTGGATGGAATCCCATCTTCATCCATCTTCTCCTCCATGTATTGTGTGCCATCCCTCTGATTTCCCTTTCACTCATTTATCCATCCACACACCCATTAATTAAATATGTGTCTTTTTTACTTTTTATGTTATTGAATAATTCTAGATATCTACAAATAAGAAGTTCTCCTAACACATAAACTCAGGGCCCATGAAGTGTGTCAAGGAATGTGTCCGGTGGGCTTTCAGTGTGAGGGAAACACACTCGAAATAAGGGGTGGGATAAACAAGGATTTGGGGATCTGGGGCCAAAGTGATAGCTCAAGGCCTAATGAGGGTATGAGGAGTTTGAGCAGCTGCATGAAAAGTGGGGTGAATACAGGCTGTTTAGCATCACACTCACCTAGAGTGTGAGGGGTGAGTGATAAGACCTGCATCTGAGGACCTGAGCAGGAAAGAAACTGCACTGTTGAGCACGAAGCACCCACACACTTGAAGGGAATGCTGCCATCACCAGTGCTCAGTGAAGTGTTTAAAGCATTGGAAACACATGGATTTGAGTTTTAGAACCTGTGTGGACAGAATGGAGAATCAGTTTTTCTGAGATGGTTTGCATGATCAGAATGAGAAATTAACATTTGAACAAAGCTAACACCAGCGAGGGGATTAAAAAAAGGGGATGAAAAGAGAGGATGTATGTTTAAAAGAATAAAGGATGTAAAAATCTATAGACTCTGGTGACAGTAAGGAGTGATGAAAATGAAGGGGGACCCCACGTCAATGATAACTCCAGCATTTCTGACTAGATCTATGTGGTTGATGTAATTTCCTTACTGACTACAGAAACCCAGAAGAGAAGCCACTTAGGAAAATGTAATGAGCTCCATCTTATACATACTTATTTTAAAGTGTGGTGATTGAGTAGACGGGTCCAGGAACCAAGAGGAAGGAAGGCATCCTGCCTTGAATGCATTTGCCTTGAATATACAACTGTGTGCCTAGCATTGTCCTACAAATTATACATATAATGTTAAACCAGTTAATTCATATTATAACATAAGGAATATTTTTAATGAGGAACCTCACAGGTAGAGGCTAACATCCTCTCCAATATCTCCCAGCCGAAAAATGGTAGAGTTAAAATGGAAACCCAGGCTGCCTACCTTCAGAGTCTGTGCTGTGCTCCTAATCACTAAGCAAAACTGGCTTTCAGAAGAGGGTATATATGTGTTTGCCTCATTGGAGATGATCAGTAAATGTTTATAGAGTATGTAAATTAATGAACAGAATTAGTGAGAAGAGGTGAGATCCTGAATGAGCCTATCTCTAATGCCCTATGCTAGTCCAGAACTTATAAGTCTTGGCCACATCCAAGAGTGTGTCTTCAACACATCCAACTGGTGCTCATGGATGTGCCATGCTCTGGCTTCAGAGTCTGTGTTAACTGTTGAATATTGTGGTATGACACTGAGCTGTCAGGGCTGAGGCAAGACGATAAACAGAGACTAGGAAACTGGTCGATGTTGCAAGGGCCAGGCATGTGGAACCTCGCAGATTTGGGATGACCTTGAGAACCAGGATCCAGTGACAGTGTGGTCCTAGAAAAGTTAGCTCATTTATCTGAGCCTTAGTTTTTTATCCTATAAATTGAAGTGAACTGTGTGTCTTGCAGGGATGAGAGAGGACTTTCTGAAAGACCTTAAGACTCTGCCATGTGGAATCATACTCCATCAGCATATGTTAGGTGTTGTTATTAGTATTTCCAAAAGGATCAGGAGGAGAAACCAGTACTATGAATATAACGCCAAAAGTTATTGGCAAACAAAAAATCATGAAAAGTGAGGCTAGATAAAATGAAAGATTGAATGAAAAGTATAGGCACAAAGTGTCAATGCGGATAAGCAAAGGGCAAGTAGAAGACAGATCTGAAATCAGAGTTTCACAAGCAGTATTGTCAGCAATTGACCATAGAAGGATATCATATTTTTGGTTGGCATGTTGGACCTCACACTTCATCCCTCCAGATGGGTCCCCTAGACTCCCTGACCTTGGCTCTTGATAATACTTCAGAAACCCATGGATGTAAATATTCACCAATGGTTCATTTATCTCAAATTCCCCCTTTTAAGTTTTCCTTAGATGATGGAAGGCAAAAGAAAATCATATTAATCTTTTAAAGTTAAAAGTATTGTAGAAGTTAAATTACAAGGGCCTCACAAGAAGAGATAGAGCCTTTTCTGTGGTACTTTTTGCTACCACTGATGCCCACAAAACCCCAAACATCTCCCATAGTTCTGCTAAAAGGGGAATTGAGTTTTAGGTGCAATAAAAAAATGATTCCCAGTGAATTCTCTTTCAAATGATTGAATTTCTTAAGTGCTATGATTCAAAGAATGTCTGAGCTGGAAAGGGACTATAGTGGAGGCACAGAATTTGAAGTTTAAACACATGGTCAAGATTTTTCTCAGTCTCATAACCAGGATCAAAGCTCAGATCCAGGTATTGAATGCAATACTTTTCCTTCTTGTGAACCCACTACTTTCCCAAATGCATGTATTCTAGAGATGACTGTAATTGTTATTTTGCACTGCTATATTATTGAATTAATGCTGCTTTTGTATTGATTTAGTGACTTTAAACATGATCATTTAATCTCTGCTACAGTAGAAGTAACGTATCACTCAAGATCCTGCTAACTGTAGTTCTCAAGAAGGGAACATTAACAAGGAAATCACAAGGCAAACCAGAACTTCTGGCCAACCTATATTGCAAGATTTTAGGACAGTTTGTGAAGGCAGAAGTGGATGGAGTGTAAACTGCTCTTGTAATGTTGCGTGTAATCATGAAGAAAGCAGGATTAAGGAGAAGAGACAAGGAGACAGATGGGAAGAAATCAACAGGCGGATTCTACACAGTGGAAAATAGAATGCCTCCCAGGACAAGCAGTGCCCATCTGGAATCTTTATATGGAGTGGCAAACTATCACAGTAAATATTTTAAATGTTCTGAGAATGCCGCAAAGATTACGAGGTTTTGCTTTGACAAATAGCATGATGGATTTCAAGACTGGAAAGACTGCTGAAAATTACCATATTTACAGTAAATATTAAGTATTTCTGATACCATCTTACTTCACTCTTGATAGAATAAATATGTTTGCTCTACATTGAGGGGAAAGAATGGGGAGCGTCAGGAAGGGGAGGATTATCTGGGAGTGGAGTTCCACCCCCAGGAGCATTGCAGTCTGCATGTACCACATTCTATTTGCACAAGAACAGATGAGCTTTGGGAGAGAGGGGATGAAAGACATGTAAGGCCATGAGGAAGTTCTCAGAACACCAGGACTAGAAAATTCTAACAAGAGGGAAAATGGGGACATGGCCTAACCTATGGCCTTTCCTGACCCTTTCCAGAAGGAGTTTATCCCAAGTCCTTAGGAATATAAGAAGCCAAAAGTACATTAAAACTCTCTGTCCATGTTCTTCAGCAGAGTGGGAAACAAGCAATTTCACTAGAAAGTAGCATCAGGAAAGGCCAGATTAGGGATGTTGTTAAGGGGTACATAAACCCATATCACCCCAAAAACAGTCCCAATGATGGAGAACACAGCAAGTAAGTAACCCGGGAGATCTCTTTTGTTCCAGGATTCTGTCTGGATCCCGAAGTTCTTGCTTTGTTCATATCAGTGGTCATAGTCACCAGCCTGAATAGAAATCATTCATTGGGCTTTAATGAACCCCACTGGGACAGGAGTTTGGGCCTACTTTTTTCAAATGTTGGGGTCTAGAAAGATGCTAAGTACAGAGTAGCAGTGTGGACATGTTTGTGGAATTACTAATAATCTGTAGATTTACATCTGTGTTTTCTTGTCTTAATCTCTTTTATCTTTGCCTTTTCACATCCTGTCAGCTTTGGGTGAGTACTCAGCACCCAGGCTTCCCCAAATCATCACAGCTGTTGCATCTCACTGCCATTCGATGTTGATGGGTTTATTCCATGCACTATTTCCTGGCACTGCTCTTTGTTGATTCTGCATCCTGGGGCACAACCCAGAGCTGTGCACAGCCACTCAGTAAGTAGGACAAGATGGACCAAAGGAGTTTAGGAAATGGCAATGTAATTTGATTATGATCTGAGACACTCGATGTGAATTGACTTGTACACACAAATTAGAACATGCAGGAACATGACTGGGCAGATGGAGCTCCAAACCCAACGCATAATTACCTCAGGGGGATCCCCAGAGTCCAACATCACCTGAACACATGTTCCAAATGCAAACTTTCAGGCTTTATTCCAGACCTGCTGAATCTAAAACTGAGTGGGGCCCAGTCATTTTTGTTTTAAAAGTCCTTGAGGTGATTCTGATACTCATTCAAATTCAAGACTGATTTAAAGAACTCTGAGAGATTGGTCAAGTGTTTGTGGAAAGCAGTATGGAGGTGCCTCAAAAGATTAAAAATAGATCTCCCATATTACCCAGTCATTCCAAACTTAGCATCTAATTTGATACTAATTTGAAAGGAGATTTACACTTCAGTGTTTACTGCAGCAGTATTTACGGTAGCCAAATAATGGAAACATCATAAGTACAAAAAACATGAGTGGATCAAGAAGACGTGGGTATATACACAATGGAATATTACTCAGCAATAAAAAAAGCATGCCACTTGTGGAAACATGGATGGAATTGGAAGGGATAATGGTAAAGGAAATATGTCAGAAGGAGGAAGATAAATACTGGATGGTGTCACTAATATGTGAACTATAGAGAATCCAAATTAAGTGTCATATAAAGATAAGATTAAAAACTAGCCCTTGAAAATTGAGTATAGAAATGACAGCTATGATATCACCAGGGAATAAGGTAGAGGACTAAGAACAAAGAGGGAAGTAAGTACAATCAACTACGTTGGTAGACTATGGGTGATTCAGTAGTAGCTGTACTTCTGTGGTGACACCAGATGGGAGGGGAAAGCCTAATGTGATGTCAGTTAAAAAGAAAAGTTTATTTGCAATAAACTTATCTGTATTAAATATGCATCTATAATAGTTACAATTAATTAAAATCCAATAAATGCAATTTATATAGAAAGATTTGTTATAGAGGGCCCACATATCACATCTATATAAAACCACAGGTTAAAATATTAATCTTAAATAAAACAAAGCATTTTGTAATTTCTTAGAAGGGGAACAAATTTCAGGAAATATGAAATGCCAGGCACTGACTTGAGTTGATTCTAGCAGGTATTTATGAATATGTTTTATTATTTAGCTGGTTAAACTCTTTCTTACTAGTTATCAAAAATTCTTTCCCAAGATTATGTATATTCTTTGCATAATAGGCTATTTCATTTTTACTTGTACTGTCAGTTTTGAACAAAATGCTAATATATTGTAAAGTACACTCTTTAGGTGAATGCTTGAGTGAATGCATGAACAAATGATTCCTGGAAGAAGGGTTGATAAAAGTAAAATGAAGGTTAGGGACAGGCCAAATATGATAATGTAAAGGGTATCCTGTGACTGGATTGTGAAATGAATATTTGTTTCAAAAGGAAAATGAGAACAAAAACTAATGAGGGATAAGATTATTGTGGGATTAAAATAGATATTTAAGAGATCTAGATTTAATTTTAGTACCAGATATGTGCTTTAATCTAATTTTAGCTACCACCTAATTAAATATGTATTTTGTTAAAACTTTGAGTTAATGAAAAGCCACATTTTTGAGTTAGTGAAACATGTTTCCCCATGACATGGATGCAGGGAGCATTTGGGAGTTGAAGAAATAGAGGCCCTTTATTATGTAACAGGACTAGGTCTACATGACCCAATAGTCTGACTCGGACACAAGTGACAAAAATTAGGCAACTTGACATCTGGTATCTCCGATTGCTCCACAACAAAATGTGATAACATAAAATGCTAAGATGGCAGAAGAGCTTTCCAAGATCTACCCAGTCTTACCTTGTAGAAACAGTCATGATACAAACATAACTCTCAGAAGTGTCTGGAAAGTCACATATTTGGAAGCTACTTTACTTTGGAGTTCGGTCACATGTACAACTCAATGGTTTTTATTTATGCTATTTGATGTTGGAGTGGAAAATCAATCACAATCCCTCCTATAGAAGGCATCATAAATGGCACCGTAGTCCCTCAGCTTTCATTTTATATCACCCCTTTCCTCCTGCAATCTTGACCTTTGTGAATTTGGGGATTTTTTTTTTTTTTATAGAGGCATGTTTTATTTATTTATTTTGTTTGTTTGTTTGTTTTTTGTTAATACATGCACTGGGTACAGTCAGAAGCGCGGGAGGGTGAGAGAATTCACCAGAGCCAGAGCAGGGAGCAGAGCAGGCAGAAGGACCGAAGTACACTGCTGAGGGGAGCAGCGGGTGGCAGGAGAGGTCTGCGCGCCATGTGGGATCCTCCGCCGGTGGCCGGGGAGCAGCCGGGGATCGAACCGGCGCCGCAGAGGCCGCGGGCAGCTTCGCAACCCAGCGCTCAACCGCTGTGCCACCGGGGAGGCCCAATTTGGGGATTTTTGTAAAGTTATTTTGATAATTTATTTTAATTTGGGGAGAGAGTAAGTCTTTGTGTGTACTTTCCTCTTTCTACAGAAACATGCTTACTACCATGGATCAGGAAAAGAATGATATTGACAGTAGTAGTAATAACAACACTATCAGACAGCAGTAGTATCAACAGTAGTAATATTAGAAATAGTAGCAGTAGCAGCAGCAGCAGTAGCAGTAGTATTAGTAGTAACAGCAACAGTGGTTGTGGTTGTAATAGCATCAGCAACAGAATTAACATTAGTATTTTAGGTAGTAGTAGAGTCATTTGCCACATAACAGTCAATGACAGACTATATATGATAGTAACCCCCAAATTCCTATTGCCTGATGATATCATAGCTGTCTTTGTTCTGGCATTTTACACCAGCAGTAGTCTCTTGATAGCATCATTTTCTCTTGTGCTTGATTTAATCTTGTGTGGTTTCACTCATTGTGGCTCCTAAGCACACAAGACCACTGCTAATCATGATGAATGACTGACTTCTGAAATTAAATTAGAAGTGATTAAGACCTATGAAAGGGGGAAATCAGTGATAATTATTGCTCACCATTGAGACATGTCTTTCCTTCATAGTTATCTATGATCTTGTAGAACAAGAACAGAGTGACAAAACTGTTAAAGGATCTACTCCAGTGAAAGTAATGAGACTACCATTAATTACCTTAACTGAAGACCAAAAACAGCATCATATTCCTATCAGCAACATGAGTATCATGACTAACATGAGAAGTTTGTGATGTTTTTAATGCTCTCAGACAGCCTCCTTTAATTGTGATCTTCATCCCAGTTTTTAGTGGTATTTATTTCTCAAAATGCTATCTGTTTGAGCCACCCAATGGATTAATCCAATCAATGGATAAAACAGCTCTAATTCTTACTGTCTGAGGAAGCACTGTACCCAGATTATTGCAACTGAGGAAGAGTGATGCTACTCTGGTAGGATTATAACATCGATGACTGCATCAAGAATCTTGATGTCAGCTGCCCAGAATGGCTTCAATAAATTCACTCAAGAAGTCTGTCCATTACTTCAAAGGACTCATGAAGGGTAAAGAGGTTGTAAATTCAACAAGTTGTTGAGAAGGTAAACAAGTATAACCTGGGTATGTATGAAGATGATGTTGTGGAGCATCTAAAGCTGATTCCTAAGGAATTGCCCTAATGAGGATTTGTTAAAATTGGGATAGGTACATATAGATGAGAAAGAGAACAGGAAAGAAATAAGGATGTTACAAAAGAAAAAGAAGAGTCCCAAAGAACATTCACAAGTGTTTAGCCGAAGCTTTTGCGGACCTCAGTATGCTCTTTAAGGAGGTTGAAAATGTGGACCCCCAGCACTGCAAAGTTTTCATTAATAAAGATGAATATTCATTATACAAACCAATGATTAAAAATCAATGATTATAAGAGAAAGACACAAAGCAAGCAAATGACCATAGACAATCGTGAAAACAGCAACATTTCCTCAAAAGAGCGTTGGGCAGGTTCCAGGAGGTGTTTCAGAGGTAGGCATTGTTATAGGACACAAGTCAAAAAGTAAAACCTTGTATTAATTTGTTATTAAAGAAATATTTTAAATAGTTTCAGTGAAACCTGGGTGTGCAGTGTTTATAAAGCCTGCAGTAGTGAAAATGCAGTGCCCTAGGCCCTCACAATCATTTGCCACTCACTGACTCGTCTAGTGTGAACTACTTCTATGACTTTCAGTCCTTACCATTCATGGTAAGTGTCCTATAAATAGTGCCATTTTTTTACCTTTTATATTGTATTCTACTCTACCTTTTCTATGCCTAGATTATTTTTAGATATATAAATATCATTGTGTTAGAGTTGCCTACAGTATTCAGTACAATAATATGCTGTACACCTGGGGGAAATAACATCTGGCCTAGAGGTGTAGTAGCTGAACTGCCTCTCTTTGTGTAAGTACACTATAATTTTCCCACAAAAGGGGAAATCATTTAACAATGCATTTCTCAGAATGTACCCCTCTCTTGAAGCAATACATGAAATAATAATAATAATAGCAGCAGCAAAAGGAGGAGGAGTAGTAGCAGTAACAGTATTAACAACAGTAGCAGCAACAACAGCAGCAGTAGTAGTGGCAGTAGGTGGCCTACAAGATCCCCAGTGTGACGTAATGCACTGATAGATGAGGACTTCAGGGTTTAACATTTATAAATCCCAACACATACCAGGCATTTGCCATGCATGGAGTCATTTCATTTCCATAAAATCCCTCCAAGAAATTCCTATCATGGTAACCATTTTATAGAAGGGAAAGGGAAGGCTTTCAGAGATGAAACAGGTGGTCCAAGATTTTGGTCTCAATCCAGAGAAGGCCTGTGTGGACCATGTCCCAGCTGGTATGAAAGTAACTGCTTGAAGGAACCAGAATGGATATTGTATAAGAAGCATCTCTTCTGGAAATTCTTTGGTGCCCTACAGTCAAGGCCTCTTGCCAGATAGGCAGAATTATCTGGATGAAGGGCCACTTTACAGGTCCAAGTTGACTCTGCCTTGGCATGCTGGTTCCCAAGCACCAGGTGATTCACACGATGTTCAGGACTGGGGGCTCAGGTAAGCAGAAGTTCTCCCAGCAGAGGGAGGGCCTACACCTTGATCTGGCAAGTCTGGGCTGGGCATGAGAAAGTTCATACCTCATATGCCCAGTGGAGCCCAGGCTTCCTGTCTGGGAACACTTGAGAGCCTCCAGCCTCTTCCCCACACCCAAGGTGCCCACAATATTTTGGGTTGCCACTCAGGTTTTATTCAGATCAAGAGAATGCTCTGAGTTCAGGAATGCAGTGGTTTGTCTTTCCGTGGGTTGATCCTCAGATTTCTGTCACTGACATTCATTCCATTGGCTCTAGGTAACAATGTGTGTGGCCCTATGTGGTCCCTGTGCACAAAGCTCGCCCCTACCACAGGTCCCTTCCGGACATATCACACTAGGGTATCAGATGGTAGTTGAGAAATGACTTAGAAATAAAATTGAAAGTTCACGTCAGGACCTGCTTATTGCCTCACCTCCTCACTCTTCCTAGGCAGGGTTTGTGCCATCGTGGTAGCAACCCCCAATCCCACAGGCCTTGCAGGGCTGCTTCTCCCCTCTCCAAGCTCAAAGGGCCAAGCCTTCCCCTCTCCAAGCTCAAAGGTCATCCCATCTTAGCACCCCTCCAGCAGCTCAGTTTGGTACTTCCTTGTCCTGGGTCCTGGGAGGGCTCTTACCACTCTGCCTCTGGCTGTTTCCATCACTTGGTCCCTTATGGGCCTATGTTTGAAAATAGTAACTGGGTCATGTTCTCTGAATCTTTAGCACAAAACAACTAGTAGAACTTCAATAAACATTTACTAAATTAATATTTTCTATGGTTCTTATTTAAAAAGTAACACATGTAAGATACATTGATTTAAACACTTAGGATTTCTCTCCCTCTCCTAAGCAATCGGTGTATTCCTGCCAGTGGATAGTGAGTTATGGGCACTTTTGTTCACACTTTTGCTGTATTTATCAGAAAGCTAAAACACATTCCATTTTCATTCTCAGAAGTGTTCATTTCTGAAATGTCCCTCCTCTTGTCAGGGGGTTTCTTTGTTCTATCCATATGTCATGAACAATTTAACTAAGCAGGGTGTTAATAAAGATACCTAAAGTTGCTGTTTGGAATAGCAATTTACACTCCACAATGTGCTTCAATATTATTGATTTAATTTTTATCTTCATCATAGTACATCCAGATGTCATTAATACTATTATTTTACGGCTTAGAAATTTGGAAATGCTGAGTGACCACCAAAATGACAGGGGTCATAACTTCCAGTGGAGGCTTTCTGGTTCCAAATTTAAGGCCTTATTTTACCCAACTTTTTTAGAAGGAAATGCAAAGTTGTATGTTATTTCTAAAGAGGTTGTTGGGAAGTGCAATTTAGGGTGCTTCCCTAAAACCCTTGGCACTTTATGATTGTATTAAGGGTATTCATATAATACTAGCAAGGAGGTCTCAGAAAGGCTGCCCAAATCAGAAGTTCTAAAGATGAGGGAGGGGACTACCTGGCGGTGCAAGGGGTTAAGTCTCAGCACTATCAAGTTATCTGCAGCCACTGTAGCAAGAGTTTGATCTCCAGCCAGGGACCTGACCCAAATGGCAGAGCAGACCTCTCCTGACTTGCCCACTGCTCCACTGAGCAGTGTATTTCAGTAGACCTGCCTGTTATGCTCCCCACTCTGTCTCTGGTGAATCATCTCAACCACCCCCCACACCTCTGGCCTGTACCCCAGTTCTTATATGCATAAATAACTCTTTAAAAAATAAAAACTATAATAAAAGATGAGGGAGATCGAGGAGACAATCACAATGTTCAAAAGACCCTTATAGTTAAAATGACACCAAACCTATCAAGCATCTCTTCTGCTCCTTCCTAGGCCCCCTTAAAATTTGCTCACCTCTGTACCTCTTCTGCCTTAGATTTCTTGAAACATACAAAGCACACAAGCAATTTATACTTGTTGAATGAATAAATGAATTTCAGGCTATTTGTATTTCTTGTACATGTATGTCTAGTAAGCCCCAGTCTGACCCTCTATCCTGATCTTCAATGGCAATTTAAACATCCATGTGGGATCTCTTGTACATAAAATTCCTGTGAGTCTATAAGTACTTAAAAATTAAATAGCTGAAATAAAACATACTTACACTATTATCTGCTGTTTGGTGTCAAGAGTATTGAGTGACGGTGTTGTACAAGTCTTCCCTATCATGGTGGTAGCAAAACTGAGAAAAGTCCCTAATCAAAAAAGGACCAGGATTCCAAATGAATGTTTCCCCTTAGGAGAGGATATCACTCACATTACTGCCTAGGGAATAGTTCAGTGAGTGACGATATTATTAGACATGTATGGAGTTGAATGAAATTGAAATCCGTACTACATTCATTCTTCAATGAATCTTCAGGCTAAAGAGTTAAACACTGGATATGTCATATTAATGCCCCTCTATTAATTTTATAACATGAAATTATGGATTATGACTATTTTATCTTTCTTTATGCAAATACCAGTGGGCTTATCTTGTACATGTCAGGTATTGCTCTAAGTGCTGGGGATGCAATCATAAATATCCTGGAAAAACCCAACTTGGTGTTTCCAACTCTATGGTCAAGGCACTAAACAGACAGAAATTAAAAATTCTTAAAATTTTGTGTATTTTGGATAGATTTTGTAAGTAGATTTGGTAAGGTTGTGAATGATATAGATGTATGGGTCAAAAAAAAGTATTCAAAGATGTCTCTCTGGTTTCTAGCTTAAACTACAGGGTGCTATTTTCCAAGGAGTAGTAAATATATTTAGGAAGCAATATCAATAAGTTAATTTTAGTTACTTAATTAAATAATTCAAAGTCACATACATCAGTGATGATGGTGAACATCATAGATCTTATTTAAATTTAATTTTCATGATGATGATATCCTTTGTACAGAACATGATATTCTTTGTACAAAACTTCACTCATTAATTCAGTCAGTATGCAATGCTTGTAGTGAGGCAATGTGTCCAGAGAGGAGACACCATTGTTCAGTGTAGAATCCAAGAGCAGTTTTCAAAGGGATTTCACAAATTTCCATCCCATCTTCCTTATAATAGCTGTGGGATATAGGCATTGTTATCTTCACTTTCCAAATGAAAAAAAAAAAAAAAAAGCGCCTCAAAGAATTTGGTTGCTGATTTTTATATATTGGCAAATGCCAAAACATCAAAATTAAGTACAAACAGAATGTCCCCTTCATCTCCAAGAGAAATTCACTCAGTGATTCACTTTATGGTTGGCACCTCTGCCACTGCCAAATGTCCTTGGAATGGGCTATTCAGAGGTAGCTCTGGGGTTAGATGGGCTTTCTATGAGTCAGGAACTATACAGTTATATCACAAAGACATTCTGGGAAATTATGAGCTAGATGTTAATACGATTAGGTGACAAAAATAACAAGATTATAAAAGTTTTTCTAAGCCATTTAGCACTAGAAAAATGAGGATGATTATTTTGGGCTGAGAACAGACTTAATATTTTCAAATTATCAATGTGACCTTTCTTTTTGAATGAAAGGGTTTTTTTTTGTTGTTGTTGTTGTTGTTGTCTGTTTATTTCTTTTCATGGGAAAACCACATAACCTTTCCAAAACAGCTCTGAAGCATTTTAGTTGTACAATCATGAATCCTGCACAGGAAAGATTTGGTCACACTTTGCTAACATTGAGCTAATGCCAGAGGAGTACCATAAACTCAAGGGCCAATGCCAGACTGCCTCATATAATCTTCCAAAATTTCAGAGCTTTCTGAGGAATCTATCAAAGCACATCCTTGGGAGTCATGAACATTTGTAAAATTCTTTCCAAGAACAAATGGTTTCAGCTAACCAGCATCCTTCCTTGGAATAACTTGTGTATCACAAGTGTCTGCCATACCTCCCTTCCTGATAATGAAATCCATGCTACTAAACACAATATCAAAACCCACTTATTCTTAACATGAGATCAAAAATAGTCAGCAGAAGACTCAGATTCTTTCTCTTATACCACACCCCAGCAAGATGGTGGACAGCACAGGTGGTGAGGGTCATTAGTGGTAACTGTGTGTCTTGATTTGTTTTATAAGCTAATTATGATTTTTAGAACTTAAAACACTGGGAAAATGCGCTTCATACTGTTATCACCATGAGTTTCCATTTAGCTTTGCAATCTATGACATAAGTTAGCCAGAATATTGCTATAGGTAATTCATGATTGGGGGGGTGGGATGAAAATAAAAAGTTTTGTCACCCAGTCATGAGAGTTTTCTAAGAGGCCCATGTTATGATGGTCCCAAGTTAGTGATGATTATTTTGGAATGCCTAGAAATCTGGATTAGCTTGTTTCTTCAAATGCAAAATGGAGACTCCCTGGTAGCCCTGGGGGTTAAGTCTCTGTGCTGCCACCGTGTTGGCCTGAGTTTGAGCCATGGCCAGGGAGCTACCCACGTGGTACAGCAAACCTCTCCTGTCTCATGTGTTGCTCCCCTCTGCAGTGTATTTCAGTAGATCTGCCTGCTTTGCCCCCACTTTGTCTCTGGTGAATCCTCTCAGTCCCTGTACCTCTGGCCTACACCGCAGTTTTTTGATGCATAAATCAGTAAAATCTTTATAAACAATGCAAAAAACAGAGAAAACAGCATCTACCTCACAAGTTGTGAAGATTAAAAAATAAAAATATGAAGAAATCAGTAGAGTGGTCCATATAAAGTAGTCCGTAAGTAAATAATTATTATCCTTTGTTATTATTTATATGAATAATTATAATTATTTTAAAGGCCCCAACTATTTTTTCTATTTATCTAACTTCAATTACTCCATGCATTAAACACAAACTGGATTTGCATAAAGGAAACAATTTAAACTAGATAGAACAAAAATTCAGTTAGTACATGTTCTGAAGGTCAGACCAAAATGCCTCCTACTAATTTCCCAGTTATTTAAAGCCACATTCCTTCTTCTCTCACTGATCCCATATGATTCTCATTTGGAAACAGAGTTTCTGGATTCTTAACTCCACAGGAAAATGCCTTGATTCCAAACAACTACAATTATGGCACTTGTCTTTAAGAAAAAAGCTCTAAGTGATAATATAACCCTTCAGAAAAGTTGTTCACATGAAGTATACCCATTACATAAGAGTTTTAACCATAACCTGGTGATGGAGATTTGTTAAGTTTTAATGACCCAGAGAAAGTGATGCATTTTTGTCCAATTTAAGAACCTACTTGAGTCATATTAAACACATTGAGAAAGGTGATTGTTAAAGACACACCAATGTGCTTAACCCAACTTTCACAAGCATGCATTTTGAATCACAGCCAAGTAATATTCAAAAATCATTGCCTTTTCCCCCCAGATCTTTACAATTAAGTTTTATATAAGTTGAAAATCAGCATTGCAAATTTGTGGAGTAGAAGTACCATATGTTCTATTTCTAGGTTTTTGTTTGTTTGTTGTTTTTAAAAAACAAACAATTCTTTTTCTTGTTAATTCAAATCCATTTATATTTCAAAGGAAATGCAATCCATATGTTTCTTATTTATTTATACTTACTGTAATTCATCAAAGTGCTGTTTAATAAGCTATTTAATGTCCAAAGAGTCTGTCAAAAGATTTTTTTTAAGTCTTTCATCTTGTGTACTAGGAAACTTTGCTTTTCTTTGAAACAAGATTCTAAGTTTGGAAAAATGTGACCTTCCATTCATATTCTGAAATGTTACTAGGCCTGTAAATTAAGCTTAGAGAAATGGAGACTTGAGCAATGCTTTGGTGAATTTACCAGTTCTTCCCAACATGGGAGTCAATTCAATGCCCTAATCACCTTATAATTAATAGCAGGGGAAGTATTTTGGGGGAGGAAAGGAATAATTCCCTCTTCAACTATCTCAACAATATTAGGCCAATACAGGCTTTGTCCAATATGTATGGAAAAATTACTTTTTTTTTAACATTTATTTATTCATTTACACAAGAACTGGGGCACAGGCCAGATGCGTGGGAGGGTGAGAGGATTCACCAGAGATAGAGCGGGAAACAGAACAGGCAGACTGACGAAATACACTGCTGAGGGGAGCAGCAGGCAAGAGAGCAGAGGTCTGTCACGCCATGGGACCCTTGCCGGCCGGCTGGGATCGAACCAGTGATGCAGAGACTGCGGACAGCTTCACAGCACAGGGCTCAACCGCCTGTGCCACCAGGGAGGCCTGGAAAAATTACTTTTGTTTGAACCATGCAACAATATAAAAATAATCTCAGTGGGAAAATTGTATATATGCTTGAGTATGTCTGTATGCATGTGTTCATATGTGTGTACATGTCAGCACGAGTATAAGAATGTACATTTGCATATGTGTCTCTCTATATGTCTATGTTCATGTGTGTGCAAAAACATGTCTGTGTATGCATGTACATCCGCATATGGAATTGTGTGTGTGCTCACAAGGCAGCATTATACTCCATAGTGATGTGCTTTGGATCAGCACTTGACATTCAGCGTTTCAGGATAATAAACTTCCAAAATAAACTTTTTCATAACCATTTTGACAATAGAAGATGTGCCATGAATAGAAGATGTGCTATGAATACTACACAATGGAATACTACTCAGATATTTACAAAAAATAAAATATTATTATTTGCAACAATATAAATGGAACTGGAGGGGATTATGCTAATCAACATAAGTCAGAAAGAGAAAGACAAATTCTGGATGATTTCACTCATGTGTGGAGTATAAAAGAACAGAGAAAACTAAACCCAAACAAAACCTATAAATCTGAATGTAGAACTAAGGCTAGCAGATGGCAAGGGTGAGGAATAAAGGAGAAGAGAGAACAAAGGGCTTTGGTGAAGGAATATGGGTATCTGGTGATAGATGTGGTGCAGTAGCATACATCTGAAGAATTGTAGCATACATCTGAATGTATGCAGTAGCATACTTCTGAATGTATGCAGTAGCATACATCTGAAGAGGTGTGAATCTGCATCCCTAAGTAACATACAGCATTGTAAACCAAAAATATCTGAATAAAAAAATGTAAAAAAAAAATCATTCAAATGTTAATATGTTATTAATTTTAAAGCATGTTGTACTTTTGCTATATTGGGGTTAAATATTTTAACTGAAAAACCAACACTATGTTTGGGAGAAAAAATAATAGACCCTCCTGGAAATCCATCCTGTATTCTTGTGATTCCCTCCTTTCTTGTGGATTTACTTTGCCTCCTAGTGCAAGAAAACTTAGAATTTCTTCTACAGAGGTCTGTGGAGAAGCAAGCCAGCTGGGTGTTGTATGTGGCAGTTGTCTTATTTTGCCACACACCTGAATCATGGTCAGTTACAACAACACTAGTTAATTTTCCTGAGCACTTACAAGACGGTATCTGCCAGTGTGTGAGATTCACTTTTGTTGATGAGACCTCTCATGTTCGGCTAAACTCTATCACCTTGTTAGCAAGTTCGCTTTTCTCTGCAGGTTGGGTCTTTCTCACCATTAGAGATGGTGCAAATCTAGAGATTGTGCATTGTCTGTGCATGTGACTTGGTTTCATCTCCTAGGGTTCCATGTGATCTTGTATTTCTTTACTTATACAGAATCATGAGTGCACTTGTTCCTCATTCTCTGCCTTCTCCATCTGCACTTCCTCCTCATTCTTTCTACCATGAAAGTCACCATTAGCCTGAAGTATATAAATCTGCCCAGCCCCTCATTGGGCTAACACACAGGAAATGCAGCTGCCAAACTTGTAGGAAGCAATATTTCTCCCAGGTCCATGTTGTGTCTGAATAGCCCCTATACCTACTCACTGAGGAAAATTGTCTTTATGTCTTGGATGTTAAACTGCTTGCAATCCTACCAGTAGGGATGAAACACTTCTTTCTTGTCTGTAGTATGTAAGCCATGTTGATACAGGGATGCAGTTTTCACTATTTAAACAAACAGGGGTGGACAGGGCCCCAAATGAGGCCAGGAGAACCATGGGAGGATGGATCGGCTACCCACCTGCCAAGTCTCTGAGACCAGAGAGCCACCAAAAAGCTGCAGAAGGCCAAAGGGTCAAAAACCAAAACCAAGGGCTATAGCAATACAACACCCACGCAACAGGGGCCTATGGGGCTGTAGACTAACAAAGGACAGTGCCCGCGAAGAGGACAGGTCACTGTCCGTGGGTTCTCACCTGAGCACACAATTGCAAGAGACCTCAGGCCCCAGGAACAACAACGAGGGGGTTTAGTTTACAAAGAGGGGAAACAAAGAGCTTTCCGTATCCACAGATGGCGGCTGTCTCACCCAGGGAGCATCGGCGACGGTCGCCACCGGTCACCAGGAGTGCTGGGCAGCACTGGCCTGTCGTGATGGCCACTACTGGCCCCGCAGAGGCGGCGTCAGAGACACCCAGTGTTAAAGGCTCTTTGTGAGTTGTCGGGTTACACCAGCCACAAACGGCTCTCTGAGGACCAGGCCCGGGGCCTTTGGTGCTCCTTTCAGGCCACGTCAGAGACGGACCGAGGCCCAGACCGGGACGGAGTCCTTCGGCTTCTCTTCCTCCTCGGAGGGCGGCTGCTGGATGCTTCATTTCCTCTTTCTTCGGAGGCTGGAACCGCCTTCTTTTCTCCAGTAGTTCGTGTTGTCTCTCTTCTTGGGGGAGGGGGGGTGGCTGGCTGTCATCTCCTTTGCTTCAGGGGTGCCCTCAGCTCCATCCAACCCTGGCTTAGAGCCTCTCACCCACAAATCTGATTGGACCATTTAGCACCAATCAGCTCACAGCTCGCACCTGATTGGTCCATTACAAACGGCCGTTACCGAGCCCTGAGGAGCAACTGCCACAACGGACTTGTGGTGGAGCGGCGGGGTGGAAGGACGTCACTGCCCTGCCGGCTCCCACCGCTGAGACGGCTGGGTTCCGGTAATATGCCCGGGCAGAGTTTCAGATAAAGAATCTCTGGACCCCACAATCCATGTCATCTTTCCTGTGCCTAATATTAACAGTTCAGTGTACAGCAGTATATTTTGACATCTGTGCTGTGATTATCACCAAAAGTCTAGTTTCCATCCAAAAAATAATTGATCCCTTTTATCTATTTTTAGCTTCCCCTTCCGCTTTTCTCTCTGTTGTTATGATCTAGGAGTTTGTTTTTGTTTTGCTTATCTGTTTATCTTCCAGATATTAGTGGAATCATATGTCATTTGTCTTTCTCCAACTGACGTATTTTGATTATCATAATACTCTAGATCTGTTAATGTTGCAAATGCAAAATTTCATCATTTTTATAAGCGGAGTAATATCCCATTGTTTATATACACCACATGTTCTTCATTCACCCCTTGATGGGCACCCAGCTAGCCTATTTGCTATTGAAAATAATGTTGCAGTGAACCCAGAGGTACATATCTCTTTTTGAATTAGTGTTCTGTTTTTTAACTTTTTTTTTTCATCTTTGAAAAAAATACACAGAGTGGAATAATTGGAAAATAGTGTATTCTGGCCTCCCTGGTGGCACAAGGGGTTAAGCACCGCACTATGAAGCAATTCGCAGCACAAGTTCGATCCCCGGCCAGCCAGGGAGCAACTCACATGGCGCAGCAGACCTCTCCTGTCTCGCCCGCTGCTCCCCTCAGCAGTGTATTTCAGTCAGTCTGCCTGTTCTGCTCCCCACTCTGTCTCTGGTGAATCCTCTCACCCCCCGACCCCTCTGGCCTGTGCCCCAGTTCTTGTATGCATAAATAAATAAATCTTTTAAAAAAAGAAAATAGAGTATTCTTATTCTTGATGTCTTGAGGAATCTTCATACTGTTTTCACAGTGTCTATACCAAATTGTATCCCACCAGCAGTGTACAAAAGTTCTCTTTTCACCACATCCTCACCAACATTTGCTTTTTCTTGTCTTTTTGATGATAGTCATTTTCCCATGTGTGAGGCAATTTATTATTGTGGTTCTGATTTGCAATTCCCAAACAGTAAGTTATGATAAGTGTTTTTATGTACCTGTTGGCCATTTTCATAGCTTCCTTGAAGAAGTGTCTATCTAGCACTTCTGTCCATTTTTTTTAAAGATTTATTTATTTTTACACAGGAGCCAGGTTACAGGCCAGAGACACGGGAGGATGAGAGGATCCACCAGAGACAGAGCAGAGAGCACAACAGGCAGACGACCGGAAATATACTGCTGAGGGGAGCAGTGGGCATGACAGGTGAGGTCTGCCATGCCATGTGGGATCCTCACCAGATGGCCGGGATCAAACCCACAGCACTGCACTCAACCCGCTGGGCCACAGGGGAGGCCCGTCTGTCCATTTTTTGGTCAGGTTGTTTGCTTTTTTCTTTATTTTTTTAAATTTTATTTTTATATTCCCCATATAATTGCAACCCCTGATTTTAACCCCAATTCCTCCTTTCCCCACCCCCCCATAGTGTTTCTCTGGTTCATAGTTGTTTGTTGATTTTCATTTTTTCTTTCTTATAGTTATTCTTTTTCCTGGTCCCTTATTTAGGTTTTCTAGATTCCTGTTATGAGTGAAACCATCCGGTATTTTTCTTTTTCTTTCTGGCTTATTTCGCTGAGCATGATTCCTTCCAGCTTCATGCATATTGCTGCAAATTGCATGTGTTTATCTTTTTTGAATGCTGAGTAATATTCCATGGTGTTTATGTACCACATCTTCTTTATCCAGTCATCTATTTTGGGACATTTGGGTTGTTTCCAAAGCTTAGCTATTGTAAATAGTGCTGCTAGAAACACAGGGGTACAGGTGCTGTTTGGAATTAATGTTCCTGTGTCATTTGGGTAAATACCTAGGAGTGGAATTGCTGGATCATATGGAAGCTCTATCGTTAGTGTTTGCTTTATTCTTATTGAGTTGTATGAGTTATTACATATATATATTTTGGTTTTGAACCCCTTGTTGAATATATGGTTTGAAATTATCTTCTTTCATTCAGTAGGTTGCCTTTCAAAGTCAATGAGAGTTACTTTAATTATGCAAAGGTTTTTAATGTGATATTAATGTGATATTTGTCTGTGTTTGCTTTTGTTTCCCTTACTGTTGAAGTCAAATCCACAAAAACATCATTAAGACATTTGAAACTTTTATTGCCCATGTTTTAATCTATATATTTTATGCTTTCATGTTTTACATTCTAGTCTTTAATCCATTTTGAGTTGTAATGATCTAGTTTCATTCTTTTACATGTGGTCATCCAGTTTTCCTCAACATCATTTATTGAAGAGGCTGCCTTTGCTTTTTTTGTATTCTTGTTTTCTTTGCACACCTTTGTCATAGATTAGTTGTCCATATACTACTCAGTTTATTTCTGGGTTCTCAGCTCAGTTCCATTGATCTGTGTGGTTCTTTTAATCAACTATCATGTGGTTTTAACTGCTGCAACTTTGTAGCATAGTTTGAAGTTGGGACATATGAAATCTCTATTTTGTTCTTTTTTCTTGGAATTTCTTTTGCTATTTGAAGTCTTTTGTGGTTCTATGCAAATTTTAGGATTTTTTTTGTTCTACTTCAATGCAGAATGCTATTAGGATTTTGATAAGGAATGCATGGAATCTACATATCGCTTCAAACAAAAATGATGAATTTAGCAATGTTGAATATGCAAATAATGAGAACAAAATATCTTTTTTATTTTGCAACAATTTAGTGTGTTGATTTTATAACCTGCCATTTTTCTGCATTATTTAGTTATTAAAATAGTTTTAGTGCAGCCTTCAGGGTTTACTATATATAATGTGTATCTCCAACTAGTGACAGATATTTTGTTTCCTTTCCAATTTGGATAAATTATATTTCTTTTACCTGACAAATTGTTCTGATTAGTACTTCCACTACTGTGATAAATGATATTGGTAAGATAGGACAATCTTGTTTTTTTCCTAGTGTTTAATCATAGATGTTGAATCTTATAAATATCTTTTCTTTATCTATTGACATAAATATATATGATTTCCCCCATTCATTTTGTTGATATGGTATAGCACATTATTAATTTATGGATATTGAACTATCCTTGTATCCCATCAATAAGTCCTGTGTTTGTGGTATTAACATCCTTTTAGTGTATAATTGAACTTGGTTTGCTAGCATAGTTTTTTGAGTTTTTTTTTTTTTAATTGCATCTATGTTCATCATAAGTATTAATCTATAGCCTTTTTAATATTCATTCTCTGTTTCTGGTGTCAGCTTAATTTTGATCTCATAAAATGAGTTAGGAAGCATCCCAACCATTTCAATCTTTGGGAGAAAGTTTGAGAAATAGAGGTATTAGATCTTTTTGAAACTATGATAGAATTCAATATTTAGTCTGATCATGGTCTTTTGTGTTTTTTTTAAAGGTTTTTATTTATGCATGCATGCAAGAACTGTGATATAGGCTTGAGGTGTGTGTGTGTGGGGTGAGAGGATTCACCAGAGACAGAAAGGGGAACAGAACAGGCAGATTGACTGAAGTACACTGCTGAGGGAGCAGAGGGAAAGTCAGGAGAGGTATGCTGCACCATGTGGGTAGCTCCCTGGGTGGCTGGGGATTGAACTCGTGCTGCAGCAGCCAAGGATAGCTTCATAGGATGCATCTTAACCCCTTGTGCCACCAGAGAGGCCCTGACCATGGTCATTTGAACTTGGGGAAGCTTTTGATAACTGTTTTCAGTTTCTGTAGCAATGAATTGGTCTATTTAGATCTTCTATTTCTTTCTAATTTAGTCTTGGAAGGTTGAATTTATCCATTTATTTTAGATTTTCCAATTTGTTGTATAGATGTTCCCAGTAGTCTCATAGTTTTATCTATTTCTCTGCTATCTATTGTAACTTGTCTTTGATTTTATTTAGATGAAATTTCTCTCTTTTTTTCTTAATGAATCAGTAAAATTTTATCAATTTTGTCTTTTCAAAGCAGCAGCTCTTGATTTTATTAACCTTTACTGTTATATTTTTATCTCTATTTTACTTATTTCTGCACTAGTCTTACTGTTTCCTTCCTTCCACTAACTTTTGATTTCATTTGTTCTTTAAAAGGTGAAAGTTTAGATGGTTTGAGATTTTTCTCTTGTTTCTTCAGATAAGCCTGCATGGCTATTGTTTTTTTCTTATTATGGCTATGGCTGCATTCTCTGGTAGGTCACACACATCTTCATTTTAATTTGTCTTCAAGTAATTTTTTTTTAATTTTTCCATTGATTTCTTCAGTGATCCAATAGTGGCTTAGTAGCATGTTGCTATATATAATTTATTTGTGGTAAAAAATTCCAGCTTTACCACTTTCAGGGTCTCCCTTGTTGCACAAGGGGTTAAGCAAAGAGTATGAAGCTATCCACAGCCTCTGCAGCACGAGTTTGATCCCAGCTGGCCAGGGATTTGACTCACATGGCCTAGCAGACCTCTCCTGTCTCATCCACTACTCCCCTTGTGGCTGATTTCTAGTTTCATATTATTATGATCATAAAATATGTGTAATATGACTTTAATATTAATGAATTTATTCATATTTGTTTTTGTCCCAAAATATGATTTATCCTTGAGTATATTCCACATACAGTTGAGAATTTTCTCGTGTACTTTGCTGTTTTGGGACAGTATGTTCTCTCTCTATATTTATATTTCTACTAAGTCTATTTGATATAATGGAAGCTACTTTCCTTTGAAATCTATTTTCTTGTCATTTTGATCATAGAATTTCCATTTCCCTGAAGACTCACCTGTGCACTTTGAAATGATCCATTGTGATATTTTAGGGATAACACCAAGCTTTCAATATTTTAAGAAAGAGAAGCCTATATGACCTTTTCAGACATATTCAATATAAATGTCATTATATCAATTGAGATTGAAGGCATATTTTTAAAATTATAGACTTCCTCATTAAATGTAATTTTGTTAGGGGGAAAAGTATGTCCTAAAGCTAATTCCATACAGGCTTTGTGGACTCCACCCCCACCCCAGGCCAAAGCCAAAGATACTGGGAACTCCAAATCCCATCACCACCAAAGGGAAGGTGGCTGGGACCTGAGGGTGGGGTTAAGCAGCCAAGTGAGTATAAAGACAGACACGTGGGCTTTGGGGGGGGTTCTCCTATTTTGGCTCTCCACCAGCTAGCAGGGTCCGGCCAGCTCTGAGAGTGACTTTGGGTTTCCAGGTCGGCGGATCGGGTAGGATGCATTAAAGACTTTATTTCCCTGTTTTCTTCCTGAGTTGTACATTTTCCTTATTTCCTTTTCCCTTGTAAATAAACCTTTTATTAACCGTTTGTGTGTGCCTGTAGTAAAGTATTAATAAGTCCCTTTTAAGCGCGCGGGTGAGGACCCACAGCCAGGAACCCGTTCAATATCAGGGTTGTCCTGTAACAATTTTATTATCACATATACATAGAACCCCTGGGAAAGAAACTCAGGGGTCTGATTTAACAAGCCCTTTGGGAAGTTAATGCTGATATATTTGAAAGTTTGTGAAAACATTCTCCTCCATTAGAAAAATTCACAAATTCCTTTCTTAGTTCACAAATCATAAGGTGCTCTATAAGTAATTTTAAAAATTCATGTGATTTGTGTTTTCAAGCACATACACTTCTGCTACTGTTAGGTAAGAGTTTCACAATAGAATCTTTAATCATAATCACCTAAAATAATTTAAAATACCCTGTCTATTACATCTTATTGTTTCAAAAATTTCTTTGATTTACAGTTGCTTGTTGATTTTGATTTTTTCTTTATTATAGTTACTCTTTTTCTTGGTCCTTTATTTAGGTTTTTAAAATTCCTGCTATGAGTGAGACCATCTGGTATTTTTCTTTTTCTTTCTGGCTTATTTCACTGAGCATGATTCATTATATAAAATAAAATATTAAAAAAAAATTCTTTGAAACATCCATGATAAAGCAGGCCCAAAAGAGAAAACCTTCTCAAATGAATTAAAAAGAATTGACAGTATTACTTAATTGCTTGCTATTATGCATAGCTGTATAGTTACTTATGCCTAGGTGTGAATGACTCATCTCATTTCTTTTTTCTAAGTTCCCAAAAGTTGACTCCAAACATTGCATTTTAGATTGTATAAAGTTATGCAACATATAACTACTCATGTTGAAATTTGGTTTTCAACTATGGATAACTTTTTTCATTATGATTATTAATATGTTTATTAGTAATAATTTCCCTTTATTATTTAAGAAGTTTGAGAAGAGTCAATACAATATTCCCCAAACACACACACACACACACACACACACACACACACACACACACTTCTTTAATTCCAAGATCGGGGGAATAATGAAAGGGAACTATGCTCCATTTTCATCATTCTGTGCTCATTACCATTTACAGAAAATAGAAACATGTCAATAGAGGGAGATTATGTTTTCAACCTTCTTGAAATTATAAACACAATATATTTCACGAGATAATTACTAAGTAGGCTTATAAAAATGTCTCTAAAATGTGGCTCCCAGAACCACTCATTTCCTATTGGTATATAGATCATAAAGGTCAGAGCAAGTGGAAACATAGCTCTCTAAGAAGACAGCCCCTCCATACTCACTACTGTGTCTGTGCCCAAGGGACAGAGGAACCACTTTGTTTTGCCACTTACTGATTCAGACATAAAGAAATAGTATGGTGGATACTGAATGGAGACCAAAATGGTAGATTAAGATGTAATCATACTTACTTCTCCCACTATCACAACAAATCCATATATAAATATGGACTAAATATCTAAATATGGAAAAATTACAGAGTAAATGTGAAAACTGAAAGAATAGAGTTCCTTCCAAAGGAGTAAAATGCAACAAAAAGAGGGATAGGAGAAGCATTCTCACCAATGAAAGAAAACCTCATTATATGAGCAACAAGGAACAATCAAGAAGAGACTTTGAGGCTTAAAAATTTTCCCTGAAAATTGAGGCAGGGATCTGTCTAACAACTAGCATCCTAACTCTATGATCGGTAAAAGTGAAACTGAGTTACTGGAACACCTGCCTTCATTAAGGGCCAGGGGAGGTGAGAACAGGAAAGCCAAGGAAAAAGGAGCTATGAAACAGTTCTCATTAGCCTGTGAGAAGACTCATTTGCCCTGGAAACTAAAGGAGTAGACCAGTTAGAACAATATGCATCCCACAGAAGAAATCTCAGACACCAGCTGTATAGTGTGGGTTTGGATCTAAAGAAAATTTGTAGGAAAAAAAAAAAAAAGAAAATTTGTGAATAATCCGTCTGGGGTCGAACATCATCTTGGCAATATCTCATCACCTAACCATCAACAGTGCAGGCAGATGCCATCTTGAAATCCACCTTCCATATTACTAGATACCAAGGATTAATCCCTGATAGGAGCTTCAACCACTGACAGCAAGTCACCTTGCTAGTTAGGAGTCAGAGATTATATTCAAGAGGGTCCCATCTCTTGATTGCAGGCCCTGCCTCTGCTAGCCACCATCTATTTGCTAATAAACAAAACTAGTTCCAAAACCCCACAAATTCATGGAGATGTTTCAAAGCATATACAGTTACCAAGCAAACCCAATTGCCACCTATTCTCCACTGTCATCCCAAGGCCAGCCAGACCCCACTCTCTCTGATTTCACATGGTACCCATAGCCTCACACAGTTCCAGGATATGAAGACATACTGCCCTCCCCTCTCACAGCCTTAAGAGCTTAAACTACACAGGCCACAAATCATGCTGTGGCCCCAAGTCATACCATTCCTATAGCTGCACTAATTTGCACTAACTCTATAACCTTGTGCAATACTGTAGCCAATCAGTCACTAGGTCAGATAAGCACTTACTGCCATTATCACTACTAGCAATGCAGCTATCCCAGCAGCCAAGCTAGATAGCTGATGGACAAGCCTCCAGGAGTTAGCTACCCTTATGACACTATGGGAGGCAGTTGGCTCTATACATTGCTGCAGATGCACCAAGCATCAAAACAGCAGGTAGCCTAAACACACCAGAGCACATCCCATAGAAACACTAGACCAAGAATGAACCCACAACCAAAGTTGGATCCACAGTCAAAACTGGACACACAGCACCATTCACTAAGCAAACCTTACTCCAGGGCCAAGGCCAAACCCATATAAATTGGGAAGACTGATAGTCCTACCTATAGTGCTGCCCCAACACAGCAGACATGTATGTGTAACACACCATAGCATGGTATGACATACGAAACCAGAGAAAAGGTGTTTCATGACACCACAATATATTGCCCGCATAAAGCCAAACTTTCCATACTAAAATAACTGGTAGAATTGCCTGAAACATATAAGTAAACACAGAGAACCAGACAAAATTAGGAAAAAGAAAAACATTACCCAAATGAAAGAGTAAAATAAAAGTCCAGAAAAGGTAATAATGAAATGGAGAGTAAAAAATTACCTGAAGAGCAATTCAAAATAATGTTTATAAAGATGATCACTGATTGCAAGATAAAAATATAAATAAACCTTTAAAAAATAGTGAAATAAAAAAATAAAAAGAGAAAAATAAATGAATTAGAAAAATTAAGAAACCTCCCAGCAGGAGTCAAAGAGCTGAAGAATGAAATACTAATACTAAAAATTACTGTAAATGGGGGGTCTAACAAAAAAGATTGGATAAAGCAGAGGCACAAATAAATAAGTTGGAAGATGAAACAGTAGAAATTACTTAGTGTATCAAAAGGAGAGTAAGATGATAAGAAAAATGAAGACACCATAAAAGCCCTCTGGTACAATATCAATATAAATATTATTGATATTATAGGAGTTCAAGGAGAACAAAAAAGAACTAGAAAATATTTTTGATGAAATAATCACCCCCAAATTCCCTATTCTGAAGAAGAAAGGGAACATCCAGTTACAAGAAACCCAGGGTGTTCTAAACAAGAGGATCTCAAAGATTTTCATATTATTACACCATTTAATAATCAAAATGGCAAAAATTAAAGACAAAGAGTGTCAGCAAGAGAAAACCAGTACATCACATATAGAGAAACCCTCTAAGACTATCAGCAGGCTTTTCAACAGAAGCTTTACAGGTCAGAAGAGAGTGGAATAACATATTCGAACTGCTAAAAGGAACAACTTTCAGCCAATAATTCTATCCCCAGCAAGACTGGCATTCAGATTTAAAGGAGAGATCAAGAATTTTACAACAAGCAAGAGCTGAAAGAGTTTATTACTACTAAACAAGCACTGCAAGAAATGCAAAAAGGACACATCTAATCTGTAAAGGAAAGGTACTACAAAGGAATAAATCACAGGAAAAGGAGGAAAATATCACTTTAAAAGACACAGTAAAAGCAGTTTACTGAACACCTTTAAAACAGAAAGAAGATTACAAATAAGAGTAAAAATTGACTGAGTATAGTCAGGAAATCATTAACAGAAAGGTAAAATGAGACATGAAAAATATAAAACGGGGCCACCCTGGTGGCACAGGCTGTTGAGTGCAACGCTGTGAAGCTGTTCACAGCACTGCTGGCTTTGGAGCAACCCACATGGCGAGCAGACCTCTCCTGTCTCGCCCGCTGCTCCCCTCAGCAGTGTACTTCGGCCAGTCTGCCTGTTCTGTTCCCTGCTCTGTCTCTGGTGAATCTTCTCACCCTCCTGTGCATCTGGCCTGTACCTCGGCTCTTGTATAAATATATATATATATATATATATATATATATATATATATATATATATATATATATATATAAAAAACATGGGTGGAGTAAAATTGCAGTTGTAGAATGTTCTCAAATATAAGTTGTTATCAACTTAAGGCAGATCCGCCACATTATTAGGGGGTTTCAATGCTCCATTTCCATCAAATGGATAGATGCTCCAAACTGGAAACTAATAAGGAAACATTGATCTTAAATAGCACATTGGACCAGATGAACATGGTTAGGTATATACAGAATATAGCCAAAAGAGGCAAAAGATACATTCTTCTGAAATTTATATGGAATAGTCTTAAGGATAGCTCACATGCTGGGAAACAAAACAAACCTCAATAAACTTAGGAAAATTGAAATCATATCACACATTTTTACCAAACATGCACCATGAGGTAAGAAATCAACTGCAAGAAAAAAAAAAAAAACAGCTAGAAAAAAACCCACAAATTTTTGCAGACAGTCTCCTGCACTGCTGGTGGGAGTGCAAACTGGTCCAACCACTATGGAGAGCTGTGTGGAGATTTCTGGACCTACTAAACATAGAGCTTCCATATGATCCAGCAATTCCACTCCTAGGTATTTACCCAAAGGACACAGAAACATTAATTCCAAAGGGCACTTGCACCCCTATGTTTATAGCAGTGCTATTTACAACAGCTAAGCTATGGAAACAACCCAAATGCCCAAAAATAGATGACTGGATCAAGAAGATGTAGTACATATACATGATGGAATGTTACTCAGCAATCAAAAAAGATAAACACATGCAGTTTGCAGCTACATGGGTGGAGCTAGAAGGGATCATGCTCAGCGAAGTAAGTCAGAAAGAAAAAGAAAAATACTGGATGGTCTCACTCATAGCAGGAATTTGGAAAACTTAAATAAGAGACCAGGAAAGAGACTAATCAATACAAAGTAAAAATCAAAATCAACAAGCAACTGTAAACCAAGGACACACTATGGGTGCGGGGGTTGGGGGGGCAAGGGTGGGGAGAGGAAGGGCTAGAGTCAAAATAAGGGAGGGGTGCAATTGTATGAGGAATATAACCATAATGAAAATGCATGCATTGTACAAAGATGAAAAGTGATTTAAGAATTATATAAAATAAAATATTAAAAAAAAAAAAACACATGCCACTGAACAGATATTGGGTTACTGGAGGATCAAAGGAGATATGAAAATACTGTTTACCAGAATCATTGGTATGCAGCAAAAGCAGTACCAATGGGGAAGTTTATAGCAAGACAGGCCCATCTGAAGAAAGAAAATAAATCTCAAACAATCTTGCCTTACACCAAAATGAACTAGAAAAATAAGAACAAATGTAACCAAAAGTCAGTAGAAGGAAGGAAATAATAAAGATCAGAGCAGAAATAAATGAAACAGAAAACAAAATAATACATAAAATCAATGAAAGGAAAGTTTTTTTTTGTAAGAAATCAACAAAATTGAAAAACCTTTAGCCAGATTCATTAAGAAAAAAAATATATATATAAGATCCAAATAAAATCATAAATGAAGATGAGGCAATGCAATGGATACCGCAGAAATACAAACAATCATAAGAGACTCTGAATATCTGTATGCTTACAAGTTGGACACAGTGTCCAGGATCTGAAGGTCGAGGGGACTGCCACCACTGGAAATGGGCTGGTCAGGTAGATGCTGTTGCTGCTGCCTGTGTAGCATGTCTGCTGCTGTTGCTATAATAAAGACATGTTGTTAGACCAACCCAAAGCTCCCTGACTCTTCTCCAATTTTGCAGGCATCCAAAAAGAACCTGGCCAGGCTTGGAACCAGTCCAACAGTAACAAAGCAGGTGATATCTGTCCTTGATATTTTCGCTTCTTGCACAACACTTAGTCATTTTGAAATCAGACTATCAGTACTTAAACTTGAGTAACTCTGTTTGTGTTTGGAGAAGTTATGGATCCTCACTGAGCCTCCTTCTCATAGTGCGTGAAGGAGATGACAACACTACTGCCAAAGGCTTGACTGGACTCCTGCTCATGAATCCCACTAAGACTCAAACACGCAGCTCACACTGTACTGGACACACTTGCTGTTTGGAAACTGGACATGCTTGCCACGTATGTACAACCAACATGAAATTGTGAGCTTCTTGTCTGCGAAGAACTGCACCTGCCTATTATATCAAGCGACAGGAGCTCATATTCCCAGCATGCAGTGAGAAAATAGAGGCATATCTGTTCCCACTGGGGATGAACTACTTGTTAGTGAGAACAGAGACCCAGACTCACTCTTCAGCTGAACTACTCCTCAGCTAATTCTCCATATCAAGTTCTTAGGCTTTTGCAGAGCAAGTCTGCTTCCTCCTATACTCAACTAGGTTTTGCTGCAATTAAAACCACCAGCTGCTGCACCAACTGTGGGGGGGAAATAAAATTTTAAAATGCTGCTAAGATCAAAACACTAGATTGTATCATAGTAAACAGGAACCTAGCCTTTGACCTTCACTTTTCCTTCGCTCTCACATTAAAAAGACACTAATTCTTTTAAGTCAATTCTTTTTAAAAAGAAGACAAATATCAATGGTATATGGCTATGGAATTGTTTGAAGTTTGTAAAGTCCCAATAGCTTGTAAACTCCAGTTCCCATGCATCACATGAAAAAAAAAAAAACAATAAACTAACCCATTTTTCAAGAAAAAAAAATTAGAACTGTTTGCACTCTCTGTATCCTAACAAGCTTCTGCATAGAAGTGAGGACTGTGCACAGGGCCCCCTCCTACAGAACTGAAATGACTGGCCACTTTCAGTGACACCTTTTTTCCTTTCTCCTCCTGTCCCAGGTCCCATGGACATGGCTACCCCAAGGCATCATCATAAAGAAGTGCAACCTGGAGAGGGAAAAAGTATCTACCTTGTGTAGTTCAGAGAGGCCATTTGTAATTTAGTAGACATCAACTGTAGGCAGAAAAAATGTTTTGTTGTTTTAGTCAAATGACGTATTTCTTATACTAATAAGTGTAGCTCATGTCTATTACATGCAGGAGAACCAGCTGATTCAGCATAAGGCAGTCTGACTCACCACTCCCAGAAGAGAAAACTGAGACCTGGAGACCTGACAGTGCTGTACAGAACTCACAGTAAGCGCTCCCTGAGCTCTTGGTTGAGATTCCACAAATGTTACCACACTTTTAGGGAGAAATTACAAGTTATTTCAGAAACGTTTTTTCTATGGTTCTTTAACATACATTGTATAATTCTTTGAGACAACTAAGATTGTTCAGTGAATGTAAAGGACATCTTCATTGGGAGAGGGTGAGGACTCCTAAAATAATGAGCATTAAACAAACCTGTTTTAACATGAAATGATTAATTTTATTTATATTCTGTAATTTCAGAGTCTGTGAGCACTGATATGGGTGTGAATTTCCTTCTTTTTCTTAAAGTTAGGCTTCCCATTTAGGTGAGGCTTTTCATTTTTCTTGTCTCTTTTTCTGTCTTTCTGTGTGGAGTATTTCCAAATGCCTATATTTCTCCAAGTACCTCTATCTATCCATGGCCTCCTGCTTTTCTCTATGTCTCCACCTGAGTTCAGAGAATGAGAAGGCTTGCCAGTTCTCCATGGTCAGCATAGCCCAAATGCCTCAGGCCATGATCCACACATGAAGTGACTAAGGCTTGGAGAGAGGTATTTGTATTGTTTTGTTTTTTAAGATTTATTTATTTATGCATACAAGAGGTAGGGTATAGGCCAGAGGTATGTGTGTGGGAGGGGGGTGAGAGGATTCATCAGAGACAGAGTGGGGAACAGAATAGGCAGACTGACCGAAGTACACTGCTGAGGGGAGCAGTGGTCTGAGTCAGGAAAGGTCTGCTGTGCCATGTGGGTTGCTCCCTGGCTGGCCAGGAATCAAACTCGTGCTACAGTGGCTGCGGACAGCTTCATAGGTTGCATCTTAACCCTTGAGCCACCAGGGAGGCCCAGGAGAGAGGTATTTAGATGGACTTGTACTAACCTATTTCCAGCCTTATTTATTTTGTGGACACTTACTGAGCATCTGCTGGGTTCCAGAAATTGAAATTGTGTGAGTAACTGGAGATATAAGAATCAACATATCACTACTTATGCTGGAGGTGGTGACACAGTGTTTGTATTATTCACAACCAAGATTGAGGTTATGTTATAGAAGCAAAAGCGTAAGTTTTTAAGAGGCACTTGTGAACACAAAGAAGGAAGGTGTATCACTTGGCTGCAGCACAAATAACTGTACTCTACAGAGTGACAGATCCCCTAAGGCAGACAATATTTCCACATTTTCATCAGATAAATTATATCAGAAGATAAACTGCATTTTCAGATGAAAGATGAACAGAAACTGTGACCCAAAATAACAGAAAGCATGACAATTTAGGGGGAGAGTTGAGAGCTCTGTAAAAGTGGACATTAACATAACATTTGGAGCAGCCATGGAAAGCTGCAGGCATGAGAAGATTCTATTTCATGAGAACCTTGTAGATAACTCAACATCATTTTGATTTTCCTTTAGACAATAGGGAATGGAAGTCAGAGAAACAGAAAACAGAAGTTCATTTTAGAAAACATATTCTCCTTTTCCCTTTCCCTCTTCCCCTACACTCACACACATAACACACACACACCACATATATATATATACACACATATATAAACACATACACACACATATACACACACATGCACACAAACCCGTATACATACAAAAGGAATATTAACCACCTATCAAAAAAGATAAACTCTTGCCACTTATGGCAACATGAATACATGAATAGAACATGAATACATGAATAGAGTACATGAAGACATTACATTAAGAGAAATAATTCAGAAGGAGAAAAAGAGAATCAGATGGTGTCACTTATATATGGACCATAGAGAACCCAAACAAAGGGTTAAGGAAAGCCAAAGTAAGAACTAACCCTTGAAAGATGACTATAGATTTGAGGCTACCAGAAGGGAAGGAGAAGGGGGAGGTACAAATAGTAAAGTTAGGAGGAAGCATAATGAACTACAGTGGTAGACTATGGATGTCTCAATGGTGAGTGTGGTGTGGTATCAACACCTGAGAGAGGAGATCCTATATCTGTAATACACAAAATAATGATGTAAGCCAAAATTACCTGAAAATATATATAGATAGATACAGATAATAGATATATAGATAGATTGATATAGATTATCTTTATCTATATATATATTTGGAAGGAAGGATGAATGTACATGATACAGGAGGGATGATGAGTAGATGAGACAATTTAAAAAATCTTGACACAAATTAAATTATGATTAAAAATTAGCATCATCTCTGGGATTCAGCAAAAGCAATCTTAAGGGAGAAGGTAATGGCAATATAGGCCTATATTAAAAAATCAAGAAAATCCCAAATAAACATTGTAATATACATAAAGCAAGCTGAAAAAGTGGCCCCAAAAGATGGAATGTTAGTAGAAGGAAGTAAATAATAAAAATAAAACTGGCATTAAGTGAAACTGAGACAAAAAAAAAAAGTTCAGTAAAACTATGAGCTGATATTTCAGGAAAATAAGCAAAATATATAAACTTCTAGCTATACTAACAATAAAAAGAGAGAAAGATGGGCCTCCCTGGTGGTGCAAGGTTTTAAGATGCAACCTATGAAGCTATCCACAGCCATTGCAGCATGAATTCACTCCCCAGCCAGGGAGCTACCCACATGGCACAGCAGACCTCTCCTGACTCACCCACTGCATCCCTCAGCAGTGTATTTCAGTAGATCTGCCTGTTCTGTTCCCCATTCTGTCTCTGGTGAATCCTCTCACCGCCCACACCTCTGTTCCATACCCCAGTTATTGTATGCATAAATAAATAAATCTTTTAAAAAAAGAAGAGAGAAAACAGAAATAATAGAATAACAAATGCAACTACAGCTAGCACAGAAATATAAAAGATCATAAGAGGTACCATGAACTACTACATATCATTAAATTTGGTAATTTGAAAAAAATGTAAAATAGTCATGTATTTTGTATATTTGCCAACAGCAAATATAACACTAAATGGTGAAAAACTGAAAGATTTCCTCATAAATTTCAGCACAAGAGAAGAATGTCCATTATCACCACTTTTATTTATTTAACATTTTAGATGTTTTAGCCAGAGTTATGTGACAAACATAGGAAATAAAGGGAAACCAAGTAGGAAAAGAAGCGAATTATTACTATTCACAGATGACATGATATTGTATATAAGAGACCCTAAACACTCTAACAAAATTTTTTAGAAGCAATAAATATAATCAGCAAAATGGCATAATACAAAATCAACATAGCTATTTTATAGCTATTTTATATATAAGCAACAAAAGTTCATAGCTATTTTATATATAAGCAACAAAAAAGAAACAAAAGAAAGTTCCCCACTCTGCCTCTGGTGATCCTCTCAACCCCCACACCTCTGACCTGTACCCCAGTTCTTATATGCATAAATAAATAAATCTTTGGGGAAAAAAAGGAGAAAATATGTACTGGAACAAGAATAGTCTCTTCAATAAATGGTGCCTGGAAAACAGGTCTGCTACATGCAAAGGAATGAAATTGGACTACTACCTCACACTATAAATAAAAAATAAAAACCAACTCAAAATGGATAAGAAACCTGAATGTAAGACCTGAAACCATAGAATATATAGAAGAAAATATAGGCAAAACACTCTGTGATATACATCTTAGAAACACCATTAAAGACTCATCTCCTGAAACAAAGAAAATGGAAAAAAAAAAAAAAAGATAAACAGCGGGGCCTACATCAAACTAAAAAGCTCTGTACAGCTAAAGAGACAATAATCAAGATGAAGTGACACCCTACAGATTGGGAGAAAATTTTTGCACACCGCACAACTGATAAGGAACTGATGTCAAAGATCTTCAAGAGCTTACACAACTCAACAAAAATGAAACAAGGAATCCAGTCAAAAAAATAGGCAGAAGAGCTAAAAAGATACTTCTCCAAAGAGGAAATGAAGATGGCCAACAGGCAAATGAAAAAATGCTCAAAATCACTTATAATCAGGAAATGCAAATCAAAACCACAATGAGATCACTTCACACCAGTAAAAATGGCCTACATTAAAAAAAGCTAACTACAAATGCTGGTGAGGATGTGGAGGAAAAGGAACCTTCATACACTGCTGGTGGGAATGCAAACTGGTCCAGCTGCTATGGAAAGCTGTGTGGAAAACCTTAAATTACTAAAAATGCAACTACCAGATGACTCAGCAATTCCACTCCTAGAATCTACCCAAAGGACACATAAAACTTAATTCAAAAGGAAACCTTCATGCCTATGTTCACTGAAGTACTGTTTACAGAAACTAAGATATGTAAAAAACCTAAATATCCAAAAACAGATGGCTGGGTCAAGAAGATGAGATGTATGCAATACTATTCAGCAATCCAAAAAGATAAACTCATGCCATTTGCAACAACATAAGTGGAGCTGGAAGGGATTATGCTCAGTGAAGTAAGTCAAAAGGAAAAAGTCAAGAGGAGGGTGAGGGAGAGGGATCAAAAAAGGGGAGGGAGGAGGACAAGACATAATTTTGATGGCTCACCAATGACTAGGTGGTGGGAATTTTGTGGGGATTACATCTCAGAGGAGAAATCAAACACTGCACAAAAATGAACAATGATGTGTGTGTGTGTATGTATATAGTGTGTATATATATACTGCATATATATATATATATACAGTGTATATACGTCCATTGATGACAATGATATATATATTTAAATATATTTAATAAAAATAAAATGCTGACAAGATTCAATAAAATAAATAAACTAGTGTTGTCACAATTAAAAAAAAAAGTAAGTTAAATACCTGGCAAATTAATAATAATAATAACAACAAAGTTATAGAAAAAAATAGAGATGAATTAATTTTGCAAATATCTAATGATTGGATAATTTTTTCAAATTTAAATACAAGGGATAAATATAAAAATACTTAAAAATAAAATAAACATGGCATACTGGTAAATAATGTGCAGCAAATATTCTGATCAAGCACATGTTACTACTCCTAATATTTATCTCTTCCCTGACAAGAAACACAAATGAATAAATGCAAGTGACTAACATGTTATGAGTGTAAATTCAAAGTTAGAAGTTAGTAGAAATTAAAATGTTTGGTTTTTGCACATAACACTAATGATAAAGGACTGATCACAAAAATCTGCAAAGAGCTGATGAGACTCAACACAAACAAAGAAAATAATCCAGTCAAAAAATGGGCAGAAGAGCTAAAAAGAAACTTCTCTGAAGAGGAAATGCAAATGGCCAACGGGCATATGAAAAAATGTTCAACATCACTTGTAATCAGGGAAATGCAAATCAAAACTACCATGACATACCATCTTACACCAGTGAGAATGGCACATATTAAAAAAACTAGCAACAACAAATGTTGGCGAGGGTGTGGAGAAAAAGGAACTCTCCTGCACTGTTGGTGGGAGTGCAAACTGGTCCAACCACTATGGAGAGCTGTGTGGAGATTTCTGGACCTACTAAACATAGAGCTTCCATATGATCCAGCAATTCCACTCCTAGGTATTTACCCAAAGGACACAGAAACATCAATTCCAAAGAGCACCTGCACCCCTATGTTTATAGCAGCACTGTTTACAATAGCTAAGCTTTGGAAACAACCCAAATGCCCAAAAATAGATGACTGGATCAAGAAGATGTGGTACATATGCACCATGGAATATTACTCAGCATTCAAAAAAGATAAATGCATGCCATTTGCAGCAACATGGATGGCGCTGGAAGGGATCATGCTCAGCGAAATAAGCCAGAAAGAAAAAGAAAAATACCGGATGGTCTCATTCATAGCAGGAATCTAGAAAACTTAAATAAGTGACCAGGAAAATGAATAACTATAAGAAAGTGAAAATCAAAATCAATAAAAAACTATGAACCAGAGACACTCTATGGGGGTTGGGGTGGGGAGGGGAGGGATTGGGGTCAAAGTAAGGGGGTTGCAATTGTATGGGAAATATAAAAATAAAATTTATTTAAAAAAAAGAAATCAAAATGTTTTCTATGAATTGAACACTAATTTTGCTAAAATGGACATAGTATAGATTGGATAACCAGCAATTTAGAATATAGATTAAAACTGTAATTGCTTTCTTTGCATATGAGAAAAATCTAGTCTGTCAGATTTTAACCAATGAGGAATGTTATAATCCTCCAAGAAATGCACTGACCATGTACGTCAAACCTCTGGAAATTATGTGTCTGCATTCACTTTTGAGTATCTCACCTAAGTAAATAGGGAGCCTAAAAGCACATAGAAGCATATCAAAGAGATGTTTTTAATAATCAAAAAGTAGAGAATTCTCCAAATCCATTGTTAAGTTTTTCTATTTCTGGGAAGAGAGGCAAGAGATTTTCATTAAAAAGTGAGAAACTTTTGCAATTCATTTTCTCATAACTGCATTAGCTTGCCTGACCACTTCAAACAGTAAGTGGTCCTGGGTTGCTTGTAGACAAAACTACGTCCCTAACATGGTTAAATTTACTAAAAGAGACTCAGTAATGGTCACCATTTGTTGAACTTCTAGTAGCAGGTACTTTGCCACATCCTATAATTTGATCCTGACAATGTTACTGTTTCTCTTGATGATTCCTGGACTAAGTCTATCCTCCTAGTCTATCCTCTTTACAGTTCACTCTTTCTCCCCTTTTTGTGTCTTCTTCCTCCATGTCTTCTTCCTCCTCATTTTGGCTTCTTCCGAAGCTTACTTTAAACCACTCACACAAAGGACTTGGAGTGTTAGTCATTAAGTGTGCTGCTAAAAAGGGAGAAAAGAATCAACCCATTAGAGGCAAGCAGGTTAACAAGATGGAAGCTGATGTGTGCTGAAATCCCAGTGCTGGGTGCATTTAAACAACACCTTGTTTTTTTCTGAGTTGAGGGACATCAAGGTAAGAACTGCAGAGGACAATTGGTACTCATATCACGGGTGTGAGGGTGGGCAAGAGTAGTATTTCTAAAAGAGAATAAAATGGGTAAAGGGGTTATGTGTAAACACATAAACATAGATAACTATTATCTTTCACCTGCTCCTGCAAAGTTGTGCAGCACTGCATTTAGATTTGACTTAAAAAGTCTCTTAACTGATTAACAGTTGTGGGAGTATATCTAATAATCAATGTAATCAATTCCTTTCCTCGCCAAAAAAAAAAAAAATACACAAAAATTCCCTGCCTCAGAGCATGCCCACTCTCCACTTCCAAATTTCCAGAAATTGAACATAGAGTTTCAAAGCAAAAGAAGAGCCAAGAATGAACTACCCTGGATAATGTGCCAATTCAAATGTATTCATCCCTGATAATTACAGCAATTTTCACATCATAACTTCACTTGACATGTCTATTGTTTTCGTCTTTCTAAATCCTGATAGCACCTTTGAAGATAACCTCCTTTCACTGCTCATTCTTTCTCAGAACTCTGAGCTCACAAGCAAGCTATGCATGCATCATGCATTAAACACAAGCAAAGTGGCTGCCAAAACCATTTAACTAAAGAAAATCACAAACACATCAGCTCCTCCAGGGCACAGTTTGTGATGGATTTTTTTCAGCAGACTCATGAAGCTGCAAAAAAGCAAGTCCGAAGGCAGAATTTCCAAAAAAGGTATGATCATCACAGAAATAATTAGAGCAGGAGCCAAAGGGATGACAGAGAAAAGCTGAAAAGCTTTTACTCCTTAGCAACCCCCTTTTTATTTTAAATCAAGATGGGTTGTTTGCACCTGTAGGCTGACTATATATTTACATGAGATGATGACACAGCAAATCTGACTTTGGTTTTTTGGATGCAATTCAGAGATAGATTGATTCCTTCGAGATTGTTGGCCTCCTTCTTTGATGGGGGTAGAAGGTCTAAACCAATACTTGCATGATAAATATAAATAAATATCTATAGATATAAAAATCTAACTTTGCTAAAAAACATGACATGCCCTAACTACTATGTAGGGTTATAAAGAGGGAATCAGAACCCCTAATCCAGAGATACCAGGGATATTTTCTCTAAATAAATTATATCGGGTTATAATTAATGACTAACAAGATTAAGGGGTAATTGAATCAATTATGACTCAATTATGATGGCAGGATGGGGAGTGGAGAGAACAGACTTATGTTCAAGGAGAAATAAAGAACCTATGAAAGCCTGAGAGGGGAGGGGGAAACAGTCACAGCAGAGAACCATGTAGCTGGCCCTTGGGTGGTAAGGTGGAGAGGTCTTATGGGCATTTTAAGATGTGTTTTCTCTGTCCTAAGATCTGTGTAAAGCTTTCGGTATGCTTTCAAGGGGGCAATAGTATGCACTGATTTGTATTAAAAGTCTATGTGCAGGGCCTCTCCAGTGGCACAACAGGTTGAGCGCAGCACTGTGAAGCTGTCTGCAGCCTCTGCAGCGTTGGTTCCATCCCAGCGGGTAGGTGAGAATGCCATATGGTGCAGCAGACCTCTCCTGCCTCACTGGCTGCTCCCCTCAGCAGTGTATTTCGGTTGTCTGCCTGTTCTGCTCCCCACTCTGTCTCTGGTGAATCCTCTCACCCTCCAGCGCCTCTGGCCTGTACCCCAGCTCCTGTATAAAAATAAATAAATCTTAAAGAAAAAAGTCTATGTGCAGTTACACAGAGAATGAGGGAGTAGAAATCATTCTATGTAGGAAGACAGACAAGCAAAAATTTCAGTGTCAGAATAATTCTGTAGATAAGATGGTCCAGTGTGGGAATGAATTTGAAAAGGAAATTTGTGTAGGGTGAAATTTTAGATTGTTAACAAAATAAAAATAATTGGAACTGGATAATTGAGCAGGATTGGATGGGATGGTTCCTTTTTTTATGTTTTGTTTTATTTTGCATTTATTTATTTATTTATTTATTTATTTATTTATTTATTTATTTATTAATTTATATATTTCAAACAATATTTGCTTCCCCACTCCCTCAGGTGTAGTCCCCATAGAGTTTCCTTCACCATTTACCCGTGCACCATCACCTCAGTCCCCTGTGCTCTACCCTCTCTCCCTCTGATCCCTCTCCCTCCTCGTCCCCTGCAGGATGTCTCTAGTTTATAATTGTCTGTTTTTGTTTTGTTGTGTTTTGTTTTGCTATTATTTTTTACACTGATGTCTTATTTGGTTCCTCTATATTCCTTCTATAAGTGAAACCATCCAATATTTTTCTTTTTCCTTTGGGCTTATTTCACTGAGCATAATTCCTTCTAGCTCCATCCATGTTGCTGCAAACTGCATGAGTTTATCTTTTTTGATTGCTGAATAATATTCCATTGTGTATATGTACCACATCTTCTTGATCCAGTCATATATTTTTTGGCATTTGGGTTGTTTCTAGGTTTTACCTATTGTAAATAGTACTGCAATAAACATAGGAGTACAGGTGGTCTTTTGAATCAATGTTTTTGTGTCCTTTGGGTAGATCCCTAGGAGTGGAATTGCCAGGTCATATGGTAGCTCCATTTTTAGTAGACTGAGGAAACTCCAGACAGCTTTCCATAATGGCTGGACCAGTTTGCACTCCCACCAGCAATGTAGGAGAGTTCCTTTTTCACCGCATCCTTAATGGTGTAAGGTGATATGGATGAGATGGTTCTTGGAGGTGAAAATTTCATGTTTTGAGAGGTCATGGATATGGATATGTTGTCTATCTATAAATTAAAGTCTCCCAGTAAGATGAAAAAAAACTTTTCAGTGATCAAAACCATCATGGTCCCATTATCTCATTTCTTTGAGATAAGAAAGGTTAGGAATTCAAGGGTTGGGCAGTGTGTAGTCAGGTTGGAAGTGGGATTGGGTGGTAGGAGGACTTACTATTTTGTTGAGACTCATATTAATTTTTAAGAGTATGAGCTAACAATATAAACTTAGCCTAGGTTTTTTTTTTTTTTTTTTTTTTTTTTTTTTGAGCTGGAAGTGTACAGGAAGTAAGATAAAGCTTCTCTTCTGAGGGCTAGGGAGCAACAGTGTTCTCAAGGCAGAACCACAGAACATGTACAAGGAATTTGAGGAGGGTTATTAGATGAAGGAGAGATGCAGGTGGCATTAGAGAATAGAGTGGAATTTTGTTTGTTTTTCAGGACAGCAGGACAGTGGGAGGTCATGCCAGGCAAGGTCTAGCAGAGAATTTAAGAAATCCACTGCTGAAAAGATACAAGTGTTGTTTGAGTGATGATGTTGAGTGCAATGGTGAGAACATGCTGGTTTTATTGTCCAAAGTCTTTTGGAAGAAGACTCTTCTTAGCCAGAGACTGGGATTGTGATGAAGATCCCAGAAACTCTGACTTTTCCCTCTTGAAAGGACCGCTGTATGTTGATACTAGTGAGTTATTATTTTAAGCACATGAAATCCCTTATGAATACTATTTATTACAATTTGTAGACAAAAAGATAGTACCCACATCATATGTATCTTTGTTTGATCAACTCATGTTTCCAAAGGCATGATGGGAGTTGCTTTTAAAGAGGGGAAATTTGCTGTTGGCTTCTGCTGGCCACATTTTATGTTTGCATTAAGGGGCTACCCTTGATGTCATGCTAATTTATTCTTCCTGTTTTGAAAGCAAGTACATTGACAAAGAAATTTATCAGAAAGAGTTATTAATTGAGTCTGGAATATATAAGGAAAACCTAAGCAAAATGATTAAAGTGTGTCTCAAAATGAGAAATATTCGAAAATACATTTACAAATAGGGTGGATTTCTAAAGAAAGGAACTGAAAAGATCATGAGCACAATCTTTGAGGGAAACCATCTTGGAAGAGTAAACAAGAGACCTTGAAAGACAAAGAATATAAGTGTACTCTTCTCATATAGGCTATAAAAATCAAATGAATCTTCTGGAAAAGAAAAGCAATAAAATAATTTCATAGATAACTTGGAGGACCAAAACAATAATTTAAAAGGAAACCTGCACTCCTATTTATAATAGCTAAGATATGAAAACAACCTAAATGCCCCAGAACAGATTAGTGGATAAATGAGATGATACACACACACAAACACACACGTATATATACACACATATACATACAATGGAATACTAATATACTCATCAGTGATCAAAGACCAACTCATGCTACATGGATGGAACTGTAAGGGATCATTCTAAGTGAAGTGAGCCAGAGGAGAAAGACAAATAAAGGATGGTTTCACTTATATGTGGAATCTAGAGAAACCAGACAAAGGATCAGACAACGACAAACTATAAGATTGACCTTTGAAAGCTGACCATTGATCTGAGACTTTTATGGGGGTAGGGGGAGAATGTGGAGGAGAATGGAGAATGGGGTATGTGGAGGAGACACAAAGGAATATAGTAGAGGACTATGGGCACTTCATTTTTTTTCCTAAACATTTATTTATGCATACAAGAGCTGGGGTACAGGCCAGAGGTTTTGGGGGTGGTGAGAGGATTCACCAGAGACAGAGTAGGGAGCAGAACAGGTGGATCTATTGAAATACATTGCTGAGGGGAGCAGTAGGTGATACAGGAGAGGTCTTCTGCACCATGTGTTAGCTCCTTGGCTTGGGATAGAGCTCATGCTGCAGTGGCTGCGTATTACTTCATAGTGCTGAGACTTAACCCTTTGAGCCACCAGAGAGGTCCACTATGGGCACTTTGGTTGGAGAAAAGCTATACTGACCATACCTTAAGGGAGAAATCCTATATTGTGAAAAAATAAACAAGGATGTTCAATAAATAGATAAACACATAAATAAAGTCTTTATACAGACAGTAAAAATTATTTGACAATTATTAACTAACATTGTAGAATTATTTATGAAGTTATAATTTGTGCATATATATATGAAATACAGATACATGCTTGTACCTGTTAAATGCTCTGATTAAGATATGATGCAAGTCTGAGGTTAACCCAAATCACTCCTAACAGAGAACTGGTGAACTCTTACTTAGCTTACTTCTATAGTAGAGAGTCCTTTCTTTAAAGACTTGGTTACATTTATGTTTATATTTTCTTCAATGTAACACATCTATTTTATTTTAGTTTTGAGGATTTATTTATTTGTTTACTTATTTATTTATGCATACAAAAACTGGGGTACAGGCCCGAAGTGTGGGGGGTGAGAGGATTCACCAGAGACAGATTGGGGAACAGAACAGGTAGATTGACTGAAACACTCTGCTGAGGGGAGCAACAGAGGAGTCAGGAAAGGTCTGCTGTGCCATGTGGTCACCTCTCTGACTGGCGATCAAACTCGGTTCTGCTGTGGCTATGGGTAGCTTCATAGTGTGTCTTAACCACTAGCACCTCCAGGGAGGCCCCCAGCCCATCTATCTTAGTAGAAACTAATATTTTCCTTTCCAAACACTTCTGACTTAATTAATGTGAATTCTTGGTTGTTCAAAGTTCAGATAGTATAATGTTCTCCTAATTCCCTAGTCTGAAAGCACACATTCACTTACTTAGAAGACACATCATTTATACAGCCTTCCTGAGGTCATCAAATATTTCCTTTGATTCACCTTAATTTACTGATACATGCATCTAAAAATTAATCATGTAAAGAAAGAGCCCTTGGAAACTGAAGAAATAATAACTAAGTGAAAATGGAGCAGAATGATAAGAGATATAAGAAGGCATAAAGGGAAAATGAGACGGAGTCAGAATCAGAAGGGGAAAAATGATTTGAGAATCAGATTATTTAGAAAATTGTACATCTCATCAAATAAATTTCCAGGGAAAAAATAAATAAAATGTTAGGTGAGGGCCTCCCTGGTGGAATAGAGATTAAGTCTTAGCGCTATCACTGCTGTGGCCTGGGTGCAATCCCTGGCCAGGGAGCTACCCACATATGGCACAGCAGACCTCTCCTGTCTCGCCAGCTGCTCCCCTCAGCAGTGTGATTCAGTCAGTCTGCCTGTTCTGCTCCCCACTCTGTCTCTGGTGAATCCTCTCACCCCCTGGATCTCTGGCCTATACCCAGCTCTTGTATGCATAAATAAGTAAATACATTTTTTTTAAAAAAAGAAGGTTAGTATGAGGGTCTCTAAGAGTTAGTATTAGAGTGAATCTTTTCTCCCTCTCTCCCTCCTTCTCTCCCTCCCTCCCTCCCTCCCTCCCTCATCCTTCCTTCCTTCCTTCCTTCCTTCCTTCCTTCCTTCCTTCCTTCCTTCCTTCCTTCCTTCCTTCCTTCCTTCCTTCCTTCCTTCCTTCCTTTTTTCTTCTTCTTCCTCTTCCTTCTCCTTCATCCTCTTCTCCCTCTCTCTCTCTCTCTTTCTCCCCACTCCCCACTCATGGTTGGTCTATCTATCTATCTATCTATCTATCTATCTATCTATCTATCTATCTATCATCTATCTTTCTTCTATTTTTCATTTCCTTGCTTGTTATTTCTATATCAAATAGTACTAACTTTGGATTTCAATATCACTTTAGAAATAACAGAGAGGGTGACAGTAATCCCTTTAATACAGTTATCCATTATCATTCAAGTTAAATTAGAGCTTCAGGTTTGCAAAGTAATTACGTTCCTTGCCATTACTGCCCCACGTCCCACTAAGACAGTCAGAGGTAGGTGGACACCACCATGTTGTCTCATGGAAGTCTCTTTATGCAATTAGGTGCTCCAGGAACCCTGTGATTCATGAAGGAGAATGAGCTGTTGGAGAGAAAGAAAACCTGATGTGGCCTCTATGCTTCACATTATCAAAGACTCTATTGCTATTGTTTGAGTCAGACTCCAATTTCCTCACTGAATTTTCCCATACCTCATTTTCCATATCTGTAAAACAGGGTCTTCACTTCCTGCCCTGTCCTCTCAGTTGTAGTAATTATAAACACCAAGCTTTGTGGGGACCCAGAGTGTACCCTATAAGCAAGAATAAGGTGATAGGAACATTCAGATATGGAATGTGGAAAAGTAAAATTTCCTGTGCAACTTTACTCCAGGATTAAAATATACTCTCAGTAAAATCTGTCTTCCTTGCCTGTCTGATTCTTGGATTGTCTGTTGGTAGTCCTGGAATATACATTGGAATTTGACAGGTGCATAACCCAAATGAACATTGTTGAAAGTAGAGTGTTAAAATCCCCTAGCATTATTGTGTTGTCAGTATCTTTCTTTAGTTCTATTAGTAATTGCCTTATGTATCTTGACACCAGTTTCTGCTGAATATATTTAGAAATGTTATTTCTCCTACCTGTTTTAGGCCCTTAATCATAATGTAATATCCTTTTCTATCTCATTACCCTTTCAATTTGGAAAACTCCTTTTTCTCATGTAAGTATTGCTATTTCTGAATTTTTTTTTAAAGATTTATTTATTATTTATTTATTTATTTATACAAGCACTGGGTACAGTCAGAAGCGCGGGAGGGTGAGAGGATTCACCAGAGCCAGAGCGGGGAGCAGAGCAGGCAGAAGGACCAAAGCACACTGCTGAGGGGAGCAGCGGGCGGCAGGAGAGGTCTGCGCACCATGTGGGACCCTCCTCCGGTCGCCGGGGAGCAGCCGGGGAGCAGCCGGGGATCCCGGGGATCGAACTGGCGCTGCAGAGGCTACGGGCAGCTTCACAACCCAGCGCTTGACCGCTGCGCCACCGGGGAGGCCCCTATTTCTGATTTTTTTTTAATTGTCATTACCTATGGGATTGTCTTCCAATTGTTAACTCTAAAATTGTACTTGGCTTTGGTGGAAAGAGAGCTTCCTATAAATAACAGAGGTTGGGCAATGCTTTGAAATCTACTCAGCCACTCTATACAGTCAAGGCATTTACATTTTAAGTTATTATTGAAACATATATGCTTATTGACATTATTTATTTTTATTTTTTGACTTTTTTGTTTTAAGTTCCATTTTTATTGTCTTATCTATTACCTCTATTGATTTTTTTGAAGGTTATGCTGTGGTTAGTGTATGATGAACTATTCTTGTGGCTATTGAACAGTTTTGACCTAAAACATAATTTGATGGACCACAATTCATCTCTTCTTTTTCCTCTACATTGTATGCTTTATGTATCTGTTACTTTTATATTTGTTTTATTGTTGCCTTATAATATTCTCTTTTGTATTTCTATCATATCCTGCCTGGTGTTGATACATTCTTTTATTTTTATTTTTTCAAGATTTATTTATTTATTTTATACAAGAACCAGGGTACAGACCAGATGCACAGGAAGGTGAAAGGATTCACCAGAGACAGAGCGGGGAACAGAACAGGCAGACTGACTGAATACACTGCTGAGGGGAGCAGCGGGCGAGACAGGAGAGGTGTGCCCCGCCATATGGGACCCTCACCAGCCGGCCCGGATTGAACTTGCACTGCAGAGGCTGCGGTCAGCTTCACAGAGTGGCACTCAATCACCTGCGCCACCAGGGGAGGCCCGAAACATTCTTTTAAATTTTGTTGTTCTATGATACTCCTTACATTTCCTTCTTATATGAAAATCTTGAATGGTAAAGGATTCTAGGCTAGGAATCTTTTTCTTTGTTTTAAATATCTCCTAGCATCCCTTTCCTGCCTGTAAAACATCCACTGCAATGTCTGAAGACAGTCTAATAGTTATACCCTTGAGGGTTACTCTTTCTGTTCATATTTTCAATATTATGTACTTTCAAAATTGTTACAATAATGTATCTTAGATTTTGTTGGTGGTATTCATTTATTTGTGGTCATTTGGGTTCCTTGGATCAGAACATTTGATTTATGTCCCATATTGAGGTGGTTCTTAGAAATTATTTCATTAAATACATTTTCTGTGCCTTTCTCTTTCACTTCTCCTTTAGAATCCTCGTGATACAGATATTTCTCTTCAGTTTATCCCCAAAATCTCTCATATTGTTTCCAGTTTTTTAAATACTTTTTTTCTTTGCTTTCTTTTATTTGTGAGTTCTCTGTCACTGTAGTTTCAAGTTTGCTAATTCTCTGCATTATTTATGTTTGTCTAGTGTTGAGGCCCTTTTTCAAAAAAAATTGGTTATATTATTTAGATTCATTAGTTTTTTGTAACATTGTCATATTTTTTATGTTTATTGTATTCCTTTTATTGATAATTGTTTTTCTTAAATCAGCAAACATGGTTACATAATTATTACCTTAAACTCCTCATCAAAAATATTACTATTTCTGCTGAATTGAGACTGACTTCTCTGCATTTTTTTCTACAGCATTTGTGATATTTTCATCTCTTAATTTTTAGTTATTTTTTATGGGTTTTATTAGGTAGTTTCTTCTTATCTTGGAAAATTGACTTTTTCCCCATCCTATAAGAAAATGAATATGATCCTTTGCCTTTTTATGCAGTATTTTTAGGTGTTTATTATTTATTTCATAGATAGACTAATGTATTTGGATCCGTTCACATAGCTAGGATACTGGTTCCAGTAGGGATAATAAGTAAGAAAGAATGGAACAGTAGGACAATACAATATCACCTCCAGTGAGTTCCAAATGTTTCAGGTTCCTATGTCTTGCAGGTACCTGTGTTTTGTGGTGGGGATTCATAGTGATCCCTCTCTTAGGCAAAATTCTTGACCAAAATATCTCAGACAGTTTCATGCCAGCTCCAACCTACAAACTGTGGTTGAGCAATAGATATTACATTGGGTGGGGCCTATATTTGAGACAAGCCACAGACCAGGAATTGTTCTCTTTGCTTTTCTAGTGTAGAAACTTACCCTGGGGCAAAATTGTTAAAAACTAAGAGTTTCAAACTCTAGTAAGTGAAAGCATTCAGTTGTGTCTAAGTTTTGGCTCTGGAGGTGTTAAGATAGGTGTTTCCTATATCATATCCCACAGGTTGCAAATAATAGCCCTTCTATGAGGAGACAGGTGTTGCAGTCTGGCTCTTCCTGATAGTTTGGGTTCCAATTGCTCTCATTTGGGTGGCTCAGGCACAAGTCAATTATCAGCTCTCTGCAGACTTATTTCTGCAATTCTTCAGTCATGTACCCTTTGGCAGGCATATTCACTCTGTATATCCCTTTCTCCAGGACAGTGCCCTTTTAAAAATTCTCTGATATAAACATGTATCCTTGAGTTAATATCAGAGGGTCTCTGCAGAGCGGCCAGACCTACTTTCTGTAGATTGCACTGCCCTGATATATTACTCTAAATATAGTTTAATTAGTTTTCCCTACCCCTTTGCAATGTCATTGTTCCTGAAGTATAGTTATCAGCTTGTCTTTCAGGGATAATTGCCTTTGTTTTGTTGTAATTTGGTAGTAATTATATGGAGGAGGTCAGTCCAGAGTCCTTATTCAGCAGCTATCTTCCCAGGCTCCCAATTTTGGATTTTTGAAGGAAAATTATCTGGAATCCAGAGTTCTACTTTAGTGGGAGTGTGTAAGTCCTTTATTAATATATAATAATGAAGTGACAATCTTTGAAACAGATACACAAACACATAAATTAATTGATTCATTCCCATAAAAGTGATTTCTGAGGATGTCAGGTACCCAGAAATATTGCTGCTATGGAAATGAGGAAAATTTAATACTTGTCCTCACTAAAAATAAAGTTCTGTAAGTGGACAGATATCTATAATAATAAGCAGAAGGAGTTGTCATACAAAAGGAAAATAAGGGCCTCCCTGGTGGCACAGGTGCTTGAGCACAGCATTGTGAAGCTTTCTGCAGCCTCTGCGGCATGGGTTGGATCCTGGCTGGCAGGCGAGAATCCCACATGGCGCAGCAGACCTCTCCTGACTCTCCCGCTGCTCCCCTCAGCAGTGCATTTCGTCAGTCTGCCTGTTCTGTTCCCTGCTCTGTCTCTGGTGAATCCTCTCACTTCCTGTGCATCTGGCCTGTACCCCGGTTCTTGTATAAAAATAAATAAATCTTAAAAAAGAAAAAAGGAAAATAAGATGCTTCAGGAGATCCCAGAAGGAATTTCAGGAAGGCAAAGAGTCTGCTTTCCAGAATGAATAGATTAATCATTTTCTGTGATGTGGAATCCTGGAAGGCTCTGAGGGTTGGTTCCTGAGTCACTTGCAAAAACGGGGGTACATAAAGGTGGAAGTTAGAAAAGGTGAGTCATTTTCTTCCTCTGCAACCTGTCAAACTTGTGGCTAGAACCAAGTTATTATGCCAAGACCACTGTCTCTATGCTGTACAATGGGAACAGCAAATGCTTTCACAGTTTTCAGCATGTAGGCTAAATCCCACTGAACCTGAGGGGAAGCATACTTTGATGGAGGTGTTTGCTAGAAAAACAAGGCTTCATTAAAATTATAAAGGCTTAGTTTAAATGAGCCTTGCTTTGAAGAGAGGTCTCATAAATATATTTGGCATTCTTACATTAACGCAGCTATACTTCTTCCTCATAATCTCAAAAATAGTTTTTGTTTGATTCCTGTTCTTATAAATGGAATTGTATACAGTTCTCAGTTTACTTTTCAACCCACAGTAGCAGAAAAAAACAAGTAATATTTTATATTTAAAATTTTTCATTGAAGTACATTGCATTATAGTATTATATATTTCAGGTGAGAGTCATTATAAATTAATATCTATATTTAACATTACATATATATTAGTTTACTACTAAAATGTTCACTTCTATACTTTACCATATAGTGATCTGTTACCTGATATATAACTTAATCCATGCTAGCAAATAAAAAGATGTTTTTATTAAACCACAAGTGATTTTTCATAAGTTGTAATTATGTGACTGTTTTAAGAAAAGTATCTACTTCTTTTCTTAACATTCACAGTATATATTTTTATACTTCCATGGCCTGCCATATAAGTAAAGACACAAAAGAACATTAAATATTTGATATGAATCTAAACTTGGAGTCCTTTATCCATCCTATTCATTTATATGTACAAACTCATGCCAACACCCCCCAACACACACACATCATCCAATCCATTGAAGGCAAGGATAAAACAAAAAGGTGGAGGGAAAATTCAGTCTTTGTGCATTAGTGAAGGAAATTCTATGGGGACTACACCTGAGCTGGTGGGGTAAGCAAATATTGTTTAAAAATGAAAAATGATGTTAAATAAATAAATAAATAAATAAATAAATAAATAAATAAACAACCCTAAAAAAATCAGTCTTTGTGAATAACTGTTGAGCTGGGATATCAGTCTTCTATCTTTGCAGTAGGGCTTACACCATCAGCACACCTGATTTTCAAAATTGCAGACTTTAACTGGAACTTACGTCATTGGTCCTCTTGTTCTTGAATTTATGCAATCAGTTTTACTGGTTCTCAGTCTTTGGACATGGGTTGGAACTGAACTCTCAGTTCTTCTCAGTTTCCAGATTCCAGATGGCATGCATCAGACTTCTCTGGTTCCATCATTGCATGAGGCAATTTCTCTTATAAATCTCCTCTACATCAAGATGGATGAAAAGAGTTATTAAGTATATTTAATTATTATGTATAAACATATTACATATATATGTATAAATATATAAACTTCCTATTAGATATGTTTCTTGTTGGTTCTGTTTGTCCAGAAAATCTTCACTAATAAAATGTAAAAGGAATTTTGAACTTTATTAGTCTTACGTATCATTATTTTCAGCATTACGTTTTAGCATGCAACTTGTCCAGGGTAGAGTATACGAACCTTTTCTCACGTCCTTAATGACTCCTTCACCTACTTAACTTCTTAAACCACAAAGTCCTGTTATATCTGTCACTTGCCCACTTCACAAATAGTCTCTCTTTGGGGTCCCCCCTGGTGGCACAATGGGTTAAGTTGACCAGGGAGCTGGCTTATATAACACAGCTCCTGTTTCACCTCCTGCTCCCCTCAGCAGTATATTTCAGTAGATCCACCTATTCTGCTCCTCACTCTGTCTCTGGTGAATTCTCTCACCCACCCCACACTTCTGGTTTATATCCCAGCTCTTGTATGCACAAATAACTAAATAAATCTTTACAAAAATAAAATAAATTAAATAGTCTCTCTTCCTAACTTTACACCACACTCTCTGGCTTTTGGCAAATCTGGGTTTTTACTAGGAAGGCTTCTAGTCTTCCAGCCTGCTGGTCCTACCCTTGAGTGGGTGAAAAACATAAAATGTGTCTGAAGAAGTGTGCAGGGATTATACAAGATCAACCCTGTCCTTCCCATCTGCTCACTGTGCATAATGCAAACTGACTGAAGGTCACAAGGCCACTGTCGCTAAAGCAGGAGTTTGTTAGGAGTGGGGCACGGTGAAAAATGTTTCCCATTGGAAAAGTGCTTTCCAATGGAGAGGAAATTGGGAGGTTCTGATAGGGGGTAAAGTGGAATTGTTTTGTAGATGTAGATCCTTACTTTAAATTATCACAGATATTACACTGGGTAAGGCAAGTCCCAGCTGCAGCTTTTTCTAGTAAATTTAGTCATTCAGGTTGAACCCACAGCACTGCTCCTAGCTTCCTTCCTAGGGGAATCTAAGAGGTTAATAGAGGTCAGAAGGCACATTCTCTGCATAGACACAGAGCATTTTTAAAGAGTGTGCATGCTGGTCCAGTTTGGCTTTCCTTGCACTTATATTTGCCTTAAATGTGTATATATAATGTATAAGTAAATGGAGATGACATAGATAGGTAGATGATAGAGAGAAATGTTGTGAACATTAATACTCAGAACTTTATTTAAATAAAGTTGGGAAGCCAGAGAGTGCCCACTACTCATAAATCAGTAAATCAAAAGACCCAGACCCAATATGTTTTGCATATAACATGGTAGTTGGTGGTGCTTCGATTGATTGATTGATTGAGATAACACTGTTTCACATTGTTGTTTGTATTTTGGAAGCAAAGGATTCCCCCATTCTGATGCTGTTACCATAGCAGTCCCACCAACAAAGCATCCATCGTCCACCACTATAATCCTGTGTGCCCCTCCCCACTTTGTGCTTACCACCTCTCCTGTGAATGTCTCCATTTTATGGGCTAGTTTTTGAGTTTGGCATTATCTGACATTTTGTCTAGTTTCTCAACTGTCCACATAAGAGCAACACCATTCTGTATTTTTCTTTCTCCTTTTGGCTTATTTTGCTGAGCATAATCCTTTCTAGCTCCATTCATGTTGCCACAAGTGGTGTAAGTTGATATTTTTGATTGCTGAATAGTATTTCATTGTGCATATGTACAACATACTCTTGACCCACTCATGTGTTTTGGGCACTTATGTTGTTTCCATAGTTTGGCTATTGTAAATAATGCTGAAATTAACATGGGAGCACAAGTTTCCAAACAAATTAGTGTATTTGTGTTCTTTAGATTTGTACAACATACATCTGACAAGGGGCTGATTTCAAAAATCTACGAGAACTCATACAACACAACAACAACAACAACAACAACACCAAATAACCAATCAAAAAATAGGCAAAAGAGCTAAAGAGACATTTTACAAAAGAAGATATACAGATGGCCAGCAGGCGCATTTAAAAGTATTCATCATACTTGTCATCAGAGAAATACAAATAAAAGCCACAATGAGATAGCATCTCACACCTGTGAGGACCCATATGAAAAAGACCAAAATTGTGTGTTCATTTTTTTAATCAACTGTTCTTGAGGATGTGGAGCAAATGGAACCCTCTTATGCTGTTGGTGGGAATATAAACAGGTCCAGCCCCATGGAATGAAGTATGGAGATTTCTGAAGAGATTAATAATAGATTTACCACACAACCCAGGATTCTATTCCCTAGGTATCTACCAGGGAGTTGATACTGCTTTCCCCTCTGGGACAACTGAGTGGGAAGCCCTCCAGAAGCTCTTTAGGGATCATTATCCTTGGATTTGGGAAAATACACGTGTGTCTCACCGTGAATAAAGCACTCTCTAATTTGTCCTCTTGTTTCTTTATAAAAACTTTTTGTGGTTGGAATAATGGATTTCGTTTGAGGTCAGCAATGTGCAGATATTGATGTTGACATAAGTATAGATACACAGATATAAAATATTTAAAACAGATTAAATTTTTGTGTAGTTTTTGTACAGACACCTCAATATTATACCATAAAATGTCATTATTCTCCAAAAATCAGATTTTTATAAACACAGGATGTTTTTTGTGGTCCCTGTGATGGGATTCATTTACCCACTTCCTCATATTTCATAAGCTGTTGTTTGGTTTAGTTTGCCAGTTCCTCACTGTTGTAAATATTTTTCAGCAGTTTTTACTCTACAGAATAATCCTGAAGGGGAAAACACCTGAAGCAAATTCCTTTGGCTCTAACATTTCCTTTCAAACTGGGTCAGTGCAATCACCAGTTCCTCAAAGTCACTTGGCCCAGAACCTCAGTGGGCCAGTCAGTTGTTGCATGTTCAGTCTCATTTGGTTTGGGTACTCAGCTCACCTGATATAAATCTCAACCCTTCCCCACTGTCATGGTCAAGCTTGAGGTATTGGAGGTGGAAACTAGCTAGAAGCTCAGCACTTTCTTTCCCTCACCCTGCAGAGATGAGGTCAGGACAGAAGGACACAGCCTCCTCACATTTCTCAGGAGGCCTAATTCACCTGTTGGGGGTAAATGGAGAGTATAAAAGATACTCCAAGTCTCCATGTTGGTATTTGGGGTTTCCGCCCAGTGGACTGACCTGCCCTGAGACAAGCTTGAATGGAAATGTAGGTGTGAGTCCCTGGTATCCCAGGAGTAGGGTCAGTTGGGCCAGGGACATTTTGCCCATTCTTGGAACAGGTGTTGTCACAATGATCTGTACAGAAAAGAGCAGAAAAATATATTATTTAGATGATTATGACATTTTTTGAATTGTGGATGGTTTGCTCTATGTTGTTTCTTATTGTACTCATTTTCTATGAAACATGCTTATAATCAGATAAAACTTAAATTTAAAACAAAATCACTATATTTTTAGTTATAGACAAGATAGACTCCTATATCTCTTACTAAGTACAAATAGAAATGCTGCATAAAATGTCAGACAACTATCAGCAGATTCTGGAAGTACTGAACAAGGAACCCCAGTACCTGAGGATCATTTGTTTTTGTCTTGCTTTGATGTTTTTTTGTGCCCATAAATCTCAGCCTGGTTGCTGGAGAAGCCTAAGAAGAATTGCCAGTTCAAGCAGACTAAAATCACCTCTGTAAAGCCTGCTTCACCAGCAAAGACTGGGGAGGGGGGTTTACTATAACACAGAAGCTTCTAATAAATCCACACACTGCAAAGACCTTAGTCTCTAGATTCCACTTAAGGTAGAGCTGCAGAGATTGTGGCTATGATTTTTTTTTTTAACTTTTCTGTAATAGGATTTGACTTAAGGCCTCTCTGGTGGCCTAAGGGCTAAGTTTCAGCAATATCACTGAAATAGCCCAGCAGACCTCTCCTGTCTCACCCGCTGCTCCCCCTTGCAAAGTATTTCAGTAGACTGCCTATTGTGTTCCCCACTCTGTCTCTGGTGAATCCTTTAACCCCCTGCACCTCTGACCTACACCCCACTACTTGTATGCATAAATAAATAAATAATTTTTAGAGATTTATTTATTGATGCATACAAGAACTGGGATATAGACCAGAGGTGTGGGGAGTGAGAGAATTCACCAGACACAGACTGGGGAACAGAACAGGAAGATTGACTGAAATACACTGCTGAGGGGAGCAACGGGCAAGACAGGAGAGGTCTGCTGCACCATGTGGGTTGCTTACTGGCCAGGAATCGAACTTGTGCTGCAGAGTATGTGGGTAGCTTCATGGAGCTGTGCTTAACCTCTTATACCACCAGGGAGGCCCAAATAAATAAATTTAAAAGTAGGATTTGACTTTTACCTCAGTCATTTTTTTCAGTGGTGGCAGAACTCCAATTTTATCTGGTGGACTCTGTTTTCCTCAATTAATTCTGGGTTTGCCCTGTCCCACTCTCCTGGGTGGATCTCACTTGTGGTGTGGGGCATGTGGCTGGATCTTGGCCCTGAGCTCTGTCATCTGTATGTTCCCTCTTTTCCATAATGCAGGCTACATCATTTTCTGCTACTGGATCTCCATTCTATGACAATTGGGGAACATGAAAATGAGGGTTGGTTTCCCCACTCCAACCCTAGGGTATGGGTTGATTCTGTTTCAGCCCTGCAGCCTTGTGGACTTACTGCACACAGTGTGACAGCATGCGATGGAAGATGTGCTCCCACCCAGGAAATCTCCACACAAAGGTGGATCTGGGGTCTGTACTCTCAGATCTCAAAAACTTCAGTGTCTCTAGTTCACTTGAGATATCCCCTCCTTCAGGTACAGAATTGACTGTTCCAGCTTCTCTCTGACAGAAGCAAATGAGACAAAGCAGAGATGCACAGAATATTAGAAAATAATTCATATATCATCTCACAATGATTTTGCCTGCCTTCCTTTTGAAAAAAATATTACTATTAAAGTTCCATTATTTTACATCTTTGCTAGTGTTTTGACAGTATAGGATCATCCCCGGCTGTAGTTACCACAGCACTCGCACCACTGAAGCACCCAGAGACCTCCACTATAGTCCTCCACTATAGACTTCCCCCATTTTCATGCCACATCCTCCCCCACTCCTTCTGAAAGCCAAGGATCTATGGTCTGTTTTTAGGGATTGGTTTTAAAGTTTATCTTTATCTCTCCCGTTGTTTTGTTTGGTTTCTCTATATTCCACATATAAGTGACACCATTCAGTAACTTTCTTTCTTTCTTTCTTTTTTTTTTTTTTTTTGGCTTACTTCACTTAGTATAAACCCTTCCAACTCCATCCATATTGCTACAAATGGCACGAGTTTATCTATTGTGATCACTGTGTGATATTCCATTATATATATCTATATATATATAGATCATATTTTTTTGATCATTCATCTGCTTTGGAGTACTTAAGTTGTTTACATATCTTGGCTATTGTAAATAATGCTGCTAGAAATATGGGGATGCAGGTTTCCTTTCAAATTAGCATTTGTGTCATTGTCTATTTGCCCATTTATTAATTAATATTAACAGAGTCCTAATACTTCTAAGCTTAAATATCACAATTTCTATTTTTCTTTAAGGGGAAGACTTAATTTGTTTTGGGAGAACAACTAAATTTATGACTTCTATGATTGTTATTTTATTCTACTTGGATTAAAAAATATATAGAAAATTATTTTCCTGTGTGTTAATTAAAAAAACTGCAGCATAAGCTAATTTTCTTAATTTAAAAATATGTCTGACAGCCACTTGAGAACTTTGGAAAATGTTTAAATGTTTAAATGCGTCAAACGACAGTGAGGTTTTTTCATTATGCTACTTATAACTAATTTTAGTATACAAAAAGTTAATAATTTTTGTGGAAACTCTTCAAATGATTTAAGGGTCAAAATTCTTAACTGAAAATATCATAAAATTCTATAAAAATTGATGGCATTTGGGACTGATTTAGTTTATTTTATTGAATTCAACTATTTTAAAGGCTATGGAACACCAGAAGAATAAAAATAGCCCCCTAAAATATGTAGTATTTAATATAATTGAAATTCAGCATACTTCTTTTTATAGTTCAGTTTTCACTTTATTACTAACTTGTGGCATATCAAAACCAAAAATATACATATATGAAATCCCCACTTTATTATCAGCCAATTAACAAACACTGCACACACTAGAATGATCAGCACTTATTTTGCTATTCCTTGTACAAGAAGGGAGGGGAGGGAGCTCATCTTGTTTTCTCTGTGAACTTTCCCCCCAACTTTGGACAGAAATCAAACTTTTCTGTTATATATAGGCCACAGACCTCACTTGACATCAAACTATCCTTTCTGGAGAAGCACAGATTTATTTTTAATCTGAATTGATACCTCAATCATAGTGAAAGGGGTCTGTGAAAGTCTGTTCTAAACTTGTACTTATACTAAATGAATTTTGCCCAAAATTTTATAAACCAACATTGTGATAAAAATTAGATTAGCCCCAGATGGTCATGCTCTGAGAAGAGATTAATGAAGATTAAAAAGGTCAGTCATCCAGTGTCTGAATTCTTCAGAATGGCAGGGAGAGAGAATGGTGCGGTCCACAGAGAGAAGAGAAATGAGTGGAACTGGCAGTACATGTGTCAGTATTAACAGACACAGTGGTACTGTCACTTCCCACTACATGGGTGCTGATTTACTTACCTGAATGGATGAGATTCCTTAGCATGTATCCGATCCATTCTTTTTTCTGCCTAAACTAACTTGAGATGGATTTATGTCATTTACAGCCCTCGGAATCCTACTGATAGGATTCAGTAGAATTGATGGTCTTGGGTTCTGGGATTAAATTCTCTGGGTTGAATTTTGTCTCTACTATGAATAAACTATGCCACCATAAGCAGTTTTCTTAGACCTCAGACTGCTCATTTTGAAACGAGAAAAAGTAATGTTGCATCATCTCATGAGAGTATCACATGAGATGATGTATATGAAACTATTAGCACAGTATCATACTCAAGAAGGAGGTCATTAGCAACCCAGGGAGGGGGCTGCATATGTTTGATATCCTCATACACACACATAAAGCCAGAAGATGATAAATTCCTCTTTATAATAGGAGTCAAGTCCTAAATTTAGAAGATATGACAAAAGGTGAAAATCACCACTTTGCAGCCATCAGGGTAATACTGGGTCAGAAGAGATACATCTGTGATATGAAAACTAATAGGAGAATTAACAGCAATGAACTTTACATGGTCTCAAAGCATTTCCTTACCAAGGACTTATCAAAAACAACCATAAAGGTACACAGTGCAGAGACTAAGCTGTCAGAGCAGACCTCTATCACAGAGCAAGCTGATGTCAGGTACCCCTGGGTGATGCTCCAAGAAGGATACACCATCTCTCCTTTGATGTTGCTGACCAAGTGCAGAGGGAATCACTCAGGAAAAAATAGAAGCAGATCCCAACTGAGACAAGCTGTGAAATTTGCAAATGATCGTCTTCTGAAAGCACAATGTTGCCAAAGATAAAGAAAAGTTGCAGTACATGGAACTGTGATTCCTGGCTAGATCATGGACTAGGGGAACTTGCTCTAAAGAAAATTTTTGTGAGAACTATCAAAATTTGAATAAGATATTTTAACTAAACTATAGCATCCATCTATATTGAATTTCTTGATTTTCATCTTGGCATTGTGGTTCTTCAAGAAAATGCCCTTGTTCATAAGAAATTCTCACTAAAGTATAAGGGAATCGGTGGTATGATAACTCGAACTTACTCTCAGATAATTCAGACAAGAAAAAATACACATATATTTAAATATTTGTAAATATATTGTGTTTTGTGGGGTAGGGAGGGGAGCCAAAATATAAAGTAAAAGGAGCAAAAGGCAAACAAATGGTGAATTTGTCTAAAGGGAATGCAGAGGAACTTTATTCAATCCTTGCAATGTTTGTGTACATTTAGAAATATATCAAAACAAAAATATGAGATATTAATAAGGATGCATATGTTGATATGCACAAAGAATACTAATTAATAGCAAGACAGTTGTGGGAAATTATCAGTGAAACTATACAGGTGTCCTTTGAGCTAATTTTGTAACTTTGCCACAAATCTGAATTATTTCAAAGTGACAAACAATATACTTCAAAGATGTCCATATTCATTTATTCATGTGACACACATTTCTATGATAGAGTGGTAAATGTTGCACCAGCTCTGGATTCTGCCATGTAAGCTGGGATGCTCTGACAAACACTGATTACTCTGATAATCCTTCTGGGAGTCAGTCTGATGAACAGGCACAGCTATTCTGGAGGTCACTTCTGAACTGATGATCATAGACTAAGCAAGGATACCCAGTTTGAAAGGGAAGCAGCTTGTTCATGAAACCAGCATCAGAAGAGAGAAAGGTAAGGTGGACTATAGTTTTTAAATTGTGTGGTTATTAAGTTAACAGTTCAAGTTTGGAGTGCATAAAAATTAAACACATCTTAAAATTTATTTAACTAACTTTGAATAAGTAAAAATGGAATGTACAGGATTCCACCCCAGGCCCACATTGGCCAAGTCACAAGGTCCATCCACACCAAGCTGCTGAACAAGGAACGTGCAATTGAGGTGCTACACATGGCCAAGTCTGAGTTCCCTGGCAACCAGAAGCTCCACATGTCTAAAAGTGTGGCTTTGCCAAGTTTAATACGATGAGTTTGAAGACATGATGATATGGTGACTGAAAAGTGACTCATCTCAGATGGCTCTGGGGTCAAATAGATCAAATCATGGCCCCTGGACAAATGATGGGTCCTGCACTCATGAAGGCCTCAGAAATATCCCCTCTGTAGTCACCCACGAGTAATATCCAGTTCCTAAACACACACAACACACACAATATTAACTGATTGATTGACCAATTAATTAAATACAAAATGAAGAGGTAATGAAAGATAATAAGAGAAATAGACCTTAATATGTAAGAAGCATATATTTAAAAAAAAAAAAGCATGGAGTGAAGTATAGACAAGAAAGTTTTCTGGTGGCCTAGGGGTTAAGACTCAGTGCTCTCACTGCTATGACCTGAGTTTGAGTTTGATCCCCAGCAAGGGAGCTAACCCATATATGGTGCAGCAGACCTCTCCTATTTTGTCTGCTGTTCCCCTTAGGAATGTATTACAGTAAATACTCCTGTTCTACTCCCCACTCTGTCTCTGGTGAATCCTCTCACCCTCCATACCTCTGTCCTGCACCCCAGTTCTTCTACACACACAACAAAGAAAATATTTTGATTATCTTTATTTTTTTATTTTTTAAAGATTTATTTATTTATGCATGCAAGAACTGGGGTACAGGCCAGAGGTGCAGGAGGGTGAGATGATTCACCAGAGACAGAGAGGGGAGCAGAACAGTCAGATTGACTGAAAACACTGCTGAGGGGAGCAGCGGGTGAGATAGGAGAGGTCTGCTGCATCATGTGGGTATCTCCCTGGCCAGCCGGGGATTGAACTTGCGCTTCATAGGCTGCGGATAGCTTCATAGTGCCGTGCTTAAACCCTTGTGCTACCAGGAAGGCCCTGATAATTTTTAAATAAGCTCCTCTCTTTGTGAATGCAAAAGAGGACCAAGTATGTACCCCCAAAAGGTCTTTATGATTTCAGTAATAAAGGGGAATAGATATGTTATCAAAATATATGACAGAGCAAAAAATAAAATTGCATTTATACAGTTTAAAAACAAAGGAAAATAAATGAAATGTTTTATTGTGAAGTAATTCATGATTATTTTATTATAATCTCTCTGATTTTTGACATTTCTCTCATTTTAACTAAGGTTATATGTTATATTTCAAATGAGAAAAAAAAAGAAACAATGATTTATTTGAAGACCCTGTACTCTTGATTGACTTATTTTGTTCCAATTTTCTATGACAGTGACAGACATTTAAAAATTGTGTTGGCATGCAAAAAAAAAAAAAAAAAAGAAACTAGATCACTACCTTTCACTGTGCACAAAAATCAACTCAAAATGGATAAAAGAACTGGACATAAGACTTGAAATCATAAAATATATAGAAGAAAATACAGGCAAAACACTACAAGACATACATCGCAATAACATCTTTAAAGACTCATCACCCAAAGCAAAGAAAGTCAAGGAAAGCATAAACAACTGGGATTACATCAAACTGAAAAGCTTCTGCACAGCAAAAGAGACATTAACCAAAACAGAGAGACACCCCACTGATTGGGAAAATATCTTTGCACTCCATTCAACTGATAAGGGACTGATCACAAGGATATACAAAGATCTCACAGGAATCAACAAAAACAAAATAAACAATTCAGTCAAGAAATGAGCAGAAGAACTTAAAAGCCATTTCTGCAAAGAGGAAATACAAGAGGTCAATAGGCATATGAAAAAATGTTCAACTTCCCTGATAATCAGGGAAATGCAAATTAAAACCACATTGAGACACCACCTTACACCAGTAAGAATGGCACATATCAAAAAAACAAGCAACAACAAATGTTGGCAAGGATGTGGTGAAAAAGGAACTCTCCTACATTGATGGTGGGAGTGCAAACTGGTCCAATCACTATGGAAAGCTGTGCGGAGATTCCTCAACCTGCTAAAAATGGAGCTACCATATGACCCGGCAATCCTACTATTAGGGATCTACCCAAAGGGCACAAAAACATTGATTCAAAAGAACACCTGTACATCTATGTTTATTGTAGCACTATTTACAATAGGTAAAACCTGGAAACAACCCAAATGCCCAAAAATAGATGTCTGGATCAAGAAGATGTGGCACATATACACAATGGAATATTATTCAGCAATAAAAAAAGGTAAACTCATGCCATTCGCAGCAACGTGGATGGAACTAGAAGGAATTATGCTCAGTGAAATAAGCCAGAAGGAAAAATAAAAATATCAGATGGTTTCACTTATAGCAGGAATATAGGGGAACCCAATAAGACATCAGTGTAAAAAAATAATAACAGCACAAAACACAACAAAACAAAAATGAACAATTATAAATCAGAGACATACTGCAGAGGAGGAGGCGGGAGAGGGATCAGCGGGAGAGAGGGAGGAGCACAGGGGACTGAGGTAATGGTGCACGGGTGCATTGGTGAAGGAAACTCTATGGGGACTATACCTGAGGAGGTGGGGAAGCAAATATTGTTTAAAAATAAACACTGATGTAAAAAATAAAAAAAAAAAAAATAAAAAAATAAATTAAAAAAAATGAAAATTGTGTTGGGCCTCCCAGGTGGCGCAGCTGCTTGAGCACAGTGCTGTGAAGCTGTCCCTAGCCTCTGCATTGCGGGTTTGATTCCTGGCCGGCCAGGGAGATTCCCACATGGCGCGGCAGACTTCTCCTGCCTCGCCTGCTGTTCCCCTCAGCAGTGCCGTTGGTCCGTCTGCCTGTTCTTCTCCCTACTCTGTCTCTGGTCAATTCTCTCACACTCCCGTGCCTCTGACTGTACCCCAGTTCTTGTATAAATAAATCTTTAAAAAATAAAATAAAAATTGTGTTACTGACATGAATTCTGACTTTTACGAAAAAAAGCTTATTTTAAAATGATCAGAATACTTTCTAACTTTTCCAAAAAATTTAAAAGTAGCATATTTTAATAGGTGGATATATTTGGAGGCAAACAACATGCATATATAAGTAGAAATTACTTAGGAAAAAAAAGTTAATGAAACACCCCAAGTTGGATTAAGTAATCAGTCCTTACCTGCATTACATTCTCCAGAACCAAGCTTTTTACTTCTCACTATAGGTGATGTTATCAAAGTTCCAGAAGAACTCCTTGTTTAATGCAGGTTGCCCTTTGTCTCATGGACTGTGTCAATGGACAAAGGGGCAGTTTCAGATGCTGGGCAAAATGTTATCTCTTGGTCCCAACTTGTAAAGTCCAGATTATTGGTTCTGGACAATTGGTCTCAGAACTCTGGGAAGTTGCATTAGAGTTGAGGGAGAAATATATGGATACACTGTGCTCCTAGGACAAGCAGGTCAAATCTGCAAACATCAGTGGAGAATTCAGGGGTAGGGTATTTTATAGGAGCAACTTTAGCAAATAAAGTTTCATTGAAACACAATCATACCCACCTCTTGGTATTCTCTATGGCAGTTTTGTGCTGGAAGAACAAGGTTAAAAGATTGCCATAGAGAACTATGACCTGAAAAGCCCAAAATTTCTACCACCCATCCCTTTACATGACATTTGTAGCCCTGCACTAGCCATTCTTTCCAGGTGTCTCTCTCTAACTTGATGATTTAATTCTTCTTCTTCTTCTTTTTTTTTTTTTTTTGTCGGTCACTGGAAACTTCGGTTGTTGACATCAACAACAAAAGCAAAATGAGGGTTCCAACAAAGCATTTGTTCTACCAAGTTTATAACTTACCCAGGAATTTACCTTGGAGGAAATATCATTACTGACACAAAATTTAGACTTACCACAAATTTCGGCAAAATAGTATATTAAGCTATTATGATATTTTAGCTTTATTTACACAGACACTGAGAAACCTTCCTGCGAATGCACAGTATAAGAATCAAGGGTATAATTGCCTTGATACCACAATTCATATGAAATAAAGACAAATTTATGGTCAGAGAAAATGCTTTCTGTAGGAAGTCAATATTATGAAATAACAGTCACATGTATTCTGCCAGATTTCTTTGTCTTCTTCTAAGAAGGTCAAAGCAACTTAAGAATTTCAAGATTTCCAAAAAGAACTCCTGAAGAACCAGTAGGTAGATAAGCCATATCACCTAAAGAATGGATGTTGGAAGGAGGCCACTTGACATTTGAAAGTACAGACTCCATAGCTTGGGTTGGATGGATGTGTCCTCCTCGTTATAGAACTATCTGGTTTCATGGGTACTTTCCAATCAATGGATACACATGTTACTTACTATGGATGGCCATTCAGTGATAATGAAATTAGTCCCTCATGACTGTGTTTTCCTTTTTCAAATTATATATATATATATATATATATATATATATATAAATTTCAAGAGATCTGGAACTTCAGAACTTCTCCCAAATGCTACAGGAGCTAAGGGTTTGGATTTTTAGTCCAAGTTAATTCTTTTCCTTTCCGCCTATGGCATTGTAAGCCCAGGCAGATAATCAATCTGTGACACACTTTCCTCATCTCTGAACCTCAGTTCCAAGTTCAACAACTCACTAAAAGGGTATTTCTGTCCATTAACTCAGGAGTCTGAGCTACACCAGAAAAATGGATCAGAAGTTCCAGTACTAAATAGGTTTGGCACTTAATTACCTCTCAGCACCAAGCAGGGACACAACCCACCCGCTATTTCCCCCAACTATGGTGCTCTTCATTTTGGACTTGAGCATCCCTGACTTTCTCTCCCACTGCATGGCTGGGTTAAGAGCTAGGGGAAAAATAATATATTAAGCTATTATGATATTTTAGCTTTTTTTACACAGACACTGCGAAACCTTCCTGTGAATGCACAGTGTAGGAATAAAGGGTATAATTACTTTGATACCACAACTCATATGAAATCAAATCTGCCCCTTTCCCTTCCTGAGATTTTGTATTTCTACTGTCTTGCCAAAGATGGTGTGTATTAGTCTTGACTTTTTGGAAATAATTTGGTCTTACTACCTATGAAGTACAATTGTCACCTGAAGGACTAAGGAATTCTGAGCCTTAGTAATCTTGTAAGTCAGTTTCTTAAAGTAAAATTCTTTTTATATGTGTGCATATTATTGGTTCTGTTTGTCCAGAGAGCCCTGACTGACTAACTCAGTTACCAGGCTACTTTCTTATCATTGAACTGAGTCCAGTGTGGTGAACTAAGGAGACTTTGAACTACTTTTTCCACTAAGCCATTTGTTCCTGCTCGTCTGATGATTTCTGTGAGGTAGTTACTACATGAATTTAGCCGAAAGAAGTAATGAACATATCTTTTATTCTGTTAAGATTTAAAAAGATTTATCTAAAGCTAAATAAATTTCATGTCTGTGAAATTTCTCTAGCACTACCCAATATTTCTGACTTGGGACTTTTACCAGAGGTTAATTTCAATTTCTGTTATTTAAAAATATGGTTGCTGAATGCCTTCTAGAAAGTTCTGGAGCTCTGGCATTCAAATAAGGAAGAGTCATTTCTTCCAGAACACACCAACATGTCAGAGAGTGCACAAAAATTCATCCTACAGCATGTTGAGCTACAGAAACCATATAATGGGGCTGACCTTTCCACTTGCATTCACTGCATGATGAAACCATGCTTTTTGGCCATGAAGATAGTGGGGATTGTCTTATCATATACTACATACCATTCAGGTGAAAAGCGAATGGTGAAAAGCCAGACCACTTCAAGGCTAAAGGGAACTTGGGAGAGCTTAATCTTTATTGGAAACTTCTATTGGCTCTGACATCCCCACCTAGTGATGGCAGCACCCTTTCCCAGATGACCTCTGACATTATGTGAAAGGTCTCCACACACATCTCTACTCTGTGGCCTTTCTCATGGTCCCCATTATGTGATCTACATGCTGTGGGATCCTGTGCAAGCCCCTTGAAGCACATATCAGCCTCTGCACATATCATTCTACAGCACATAGAGATTACAAATCCCACAACATAAAGAAGCAGAAATTGCCATTGAAAGACTTCACATTCTTTACATGTGAATTTTCCTCACCCCAGAGCCAGGCCACCTTGGGCTGGGATTCTATTCATCCCTAAACTTCAAAGTGAATCCATTTCACAAGTGGTCAGCTCTTTCCTGGGAAAATCACAAACAACCCCAGAGGGAGAGGTAAATGGAGTTTGTTTTTTATGGGTCATTGTGGTTTCCTCTAAGTCTGTCTTTGATTTACTCAATGATTCAAAAACTATCTAGAATCTAACTTGTTGTAAAGAGATCACTTATTTCCATCCCTCTCTCTCCATCACCTAAATAGAACAATGCTTTTTTCCTCCTCAGCATAAAATCACAGATTCTGACAACTGAGCATTGTTTGAAAATTTATTGTATGATAAAAGTTGTTGACCTACACAAGTGAATATTACAACAAATTGGAAATTTCTTGCACTGCAATATGATAGGCCCCATGTCAGAACCATTTGGGAGAACTTGTATTTTCCTCTATAGAATGTGGAATGCAGGAGGCAGAGAGTCCTGAGGGCTTGTGGCTATAAAGCCACTCACCTGAGGAACTGATCCAAAGGTGTCCTTTAGAAATAGTGGGTATGTGCGGGCCTCCCTGGTGGCACAAGGGGTTAAGATGTAGCACTATGAAGCTATCCACAGTCACTGCAGCATGAGTTCAAAACCCGGCAAGGGAGTTGACCCACATGGCACAGCAGACCTCTCCTGTCTCTTCCGATGGTCCCCCCAGCAGTGTATTTCAGTCAATCCACCTATTCTTTTCCCCCACTCTGTCTCTGGTGAATCTTTTCAGCCCCACACCTCTGCCCTGTACCCTAGTCCTTGCATGCATAAATAAATAAAAATTAAAAAAAAAAGAAATAATGGGTATGAATGGAACCAAAACAACTGAGTGTGGAGAAAGTATTAGGGGGAGACTGCTTGTACAGGAAGAAATGATGGGGTAGCGTTGTAGTATCAGGATACATCCAGTAGTTGATGGTGAAAGCTGTCAAAGAGCTCTCTGCCAAGATCTGGACTCAGCACACCAATAATTAGCATCATGTATAATGGGGTGTCGAGAAGAAAGTCTACATATCCATCAACCCCCCACCCCAGACATGCCTCCTGGAGAAAGCATCCGGTGAGCACACATGGATATATAGGGCATGACTGGAAGTTTTCTCAATGTCATCGTACATGGGGAGGATAAGACATTAATGTAGATAAGTAGTTGGATAGTCTTTTTGTGAATAATGAATGAAGCAGTGAAAAGAAAAATGAAGAGATGTCCCTAGTATCAAATCAACCTCAAAAAAGCAATCCACTAGTAAATCCATAAAATGATTTATTCAGAAACCAAACAACAGAAAAACTAGGCAGTCAGTTGAATGGTATGAGTCACTTGAACTTCCCTGCTCTTTCTTTTGCCACTGACCTCAGAAATCTTATCCACTTAAGATATGAAAATAAAACAGTGGGAGAAATGCAAGACTTTTCTCCTGGATGCTCCTGAAACAAGCATTCTGATAGTCTGTACTGTTCAAGACATTATGACTTGATATGGACTCTCCCCTATGATTGGAGAGCAATTATTCCCCTGTGTCCTCTATAAACCCCATGAACTAAAGGAAAACAGTCCAGATGGGTACCACACATGCCTATTTGCATTGTAGCTGAGTAACCTCAAACTCAAGGACATCTGATCTCTCTTAATGAGCTAGACACCAAGTGCCCTTTGCCTGGGGGGACAATGTTATGCTAGACAGTAAGCAAACTTGCCCTTTGCTTCAGGAAAAACAATATCTCTGTCTCTTCATCTCCTTGCACAAGCAGACCCAATAAAAACTATGGGAGCTCACACGATGTGTAGAAACATAGTAACCACTAGAAGAACATCTCCTAACAGCCACACTTGACTTTCCTTAGGTCTAATTTTAAGAGTCATTTACTACAATTTTCCCTGTATCCAAATATACCTGATCATCCCATGACTTCCTGTGTCTCAACTACAGTTTGCTTCCTGCAACCAGAATCATCACAAGGATACTTCAGATCATGTATGTGGGCTGATCAGGGGATGGTGAGGAAGTCACTTCAGAAACATCTAACTTGTCTTAAGTATTAGCAACATGGCTAATTTCATATATTCATTGAAATATTCAACATAAATTCAGTCATTCCACTAACCACATACTCTATATTCAAAAATAATTCCAAGGGAGCACAAATGTTCCTAAACACCAATCAGCCTCAAAATTGCTTCTGTCAACCCTCTGATCTTAGTAAGTATTCCATCCAACATGTTTGATCATTTCAAGATTTTTCAGCAAAGCCCATGTCTGAAAATCACATTTCTATATTATTGATTCTGGAGTTTGGGTAGAACAGTCATTTTTTTACTATTCCTATGTTCTCAGCATTGCAGGAAGGAAGAGAGAGAGTTGGTAAAGTTTGTCTTTGGGCACCTAATTTAAATATTAAAATAACATGGAAAATTTTCCATTCCTTCCTCCTTTTCTCCTTCCCTCTCTCCCTCCCTCCCCACTTTTTTTCCTTTCAATCTTTTTTTTTTCCTTCTCCCCTACCTTCTCCTCCTCTTTTTTTTTGAATTTTTGGCCAGGTAGGTTAGAAGAAGAGGGATGGAGGCATTTGCAAATGTGTGCCAAGTTGGGAGAAAATCAAGTAATTCTATTGTGGTTGATTTTTTTTATTCATCTTGTTATAGGAAACAAACAAAAAATGTCAAAACAGACTTTGTGCTATATACTTTTAATTCAAAAATATTATTTTTCTCCTTTCATGGAAACCACCCATGGTTCTGCATATTTGGGGAATGTGTTACTTGTAATCATTTAAGCCACATTTAAGAGAGAAATAATAAAAGCAAGATTGAGAATGATCTAATCTGTGGACTAATATGGTGTACTGCTAAATCAAACAGGTTGCTCTCCTGTTATCAGGGCCATCACTGATAGATAAATGCGGCAGCTAGACCTGAAGCCATTCCTTATGGAAGTAGCAATGGGGCAAAACTGGCTCCTAAGCTCTATTGGTGCCACTAGCTCAACCGGTAAGTACAGGCAACTGACAGCAGGAGTGGTGGTTTCCCCCCTGCTGCTTCGGCATGTGCAAGCAGTGGCTGCCACACAGCTCTAAAAGTGGCAGCAGTGGTGGGAGTTCCAGTCTGCCTATGGAGTGTGCTGCCTTGAGGCAGCTCCTTCCCCTGTGCAAGCTGGGTTTGAGTGCTGGAGCCCCTAAGACTCTAGTGGCAGCAGATGGAGTTTCCTGCCTGCCATCCAGAAGTGTTGCATTTGAGCAGCACCCAGGCTGCCCTGCAGTGGGAGGCTGCATGATGGCTACCTAAGTGAGCTGGGCTTGAAGTCTGGTCCCCGAGCTAGCCAGGCTTGAGTACCAGAAGCGCCCTAACTTCCCGGAGCTCTGCTGCCTGGCCTCAGAATCATGCTGCTTGCAGGCAGCACAACTGGCAGTGGGTGGCAGGTATTTTAACACACTCTATCAGTGGCCCCATTGGGGCTCATGCTGCTGACAGACGCTGACAGTGATGATGGGTAGCAGTGGTTCCCCAACCATGCCACCCCAGGGCATGCAGCCTCAATGGGGCTACAGTGACAACGTTGCTCTATGCTGTAGCATGCTCCAGCAAAGGAGGCAACAGGTAGCCCCAGGACCCCTGGTTCATGGCTGCTGGCCCCACTGGGCCAGCTCGAAGGCTGTGGCTTCATTAGGCTGCAGGCAGTAGAGAAGCCAACATGGTGGGCTCCCAGTGGAGTCTACACTGCATCAGCTGGGATCTGGTATTTGTCTTTCTCCTTCTGACTCATTCGGCTTAGCATTATCCCCTTCAGTTCCATCAAAGTTATAACAAATGTCAAGAGTTAAACGTTTTTATAAGTGTGTGTATGTGTGCATGTGTGTGTCTGTGAGGCATTTTTCTATTCTCTGTCCTTGGGCACTTCGGTGTTTCCATAATTTGACTATTTTTAACAGGGCAGCAATGAACATAGGAGTTCATGTATATACACTTGAATTGGTGTATTTGCCATTCTTTGGGTCGATACCTGGGAGGGGAATTGTTGGATCATATGGTATATCTATTTTTAATATTTTGAGAACCAGTATTGTTTTCTATAGAGGGTGGAGCAGTCTATATTTCCACCAACAGTGTATGAGGCTTCCTTTCTCTCCACATCTTCATCAACACTTGATCACTGGTTGGTTTTGGTCTTTTTCATATGGGTCCTACTCACAGGTATGATATGGTATCATTGTGGTTTTGATTTGCATTTTCCTGTTGATAGCTGATGATGAACATTTTTTATGTGTCTGTTGGCCATCTGTATGTCTTCTTTGGAGAAGTGTTTATCTTTTTTCCCCATTCTAAGATTATGTTATTTGTTTTCTTTGTGTTGAGTTGTATGAGTTCTTTGCATATCGTGAATATTAGCTCTTTTTCCCATTTGTATATATTTACTTTTGTTTCTCTTAACAGTGCAGACAAGTCCACAAAGACATCACTGAAGCAAATATTGTGGAGTGTTTTCCCTGTTTTTTTTTTTAATGCATTTTATGGTTTTGGGGCTTTGTTCATGTCTTTAATTCATTTTGAATTATTTTTTGTGGAAGGTGAGAGATGATGAGCTAGTTTCATTCTTTTTATGTGACTGTCCAGTTTTCCTAAAACAAGTTGTTGAAGAAACTCTCCTTGCTCCAGTGTTTACTCTTGACTCCTTTGTCATGGATTAGCTGTCCATAGATATTACGGACTCTCAATTCTATTTCATTAGTCTGTTCATGTGTTTTTGTTCCAGCACTATATTGATTTAATTACCGTAGTTTTGTAGTATAATTTGAATTCTGAAGTGTGATGTCACCATTCTTCTTCTTTGTTGTCAGGATTGTTTTGACTATTCAGGTTCTTAAGTAGTATTTTTATGAATATCAGCGTTGCTCTATTTCCTTGAAGAATGCCATTGTACCTTGATTGCATTGAATTCTGTGTGTTGCCTTGGGTAATATGGCCATTTTAACAATATCCATTCTTCCAGTCTAAAAGCAGGGAATATCTTTTCCATTTCTTTGTGCCCCCTATTTCTTTTAACAATGTCTCAAGTTTTTGTTATATAGGTTCTTCCCTTCCTTACTATTAAGTATTTATTTTTGTTGCAACTGGTATCTTTTTGATTTCCCTTTCTTGCAGTTCATTGTTTGCATGCAGAAATGCAATTGAGCTTGTCAGTTGGTTTTGACCCTTGTCAATTTATTGTATTTATTTATTATTTCAATTAGTTTTTTAGTGGAATCTGTAGGATTTTCTATATATATTATGTCACTTCAAATAGTGATAGTTTTACCTATTTTCCAATTTAAATTCCTTTTATATCTTTCTCTTGCCTAATTGTTGTAGTTTGGGCTTTCAGTGTTATATTGAATAGTAGTGGTGAAAGTGGACTTGCCTTTCTTGTACCAGATCTTAGAGGGAAATCTGTCAGTCTTTCAGCATTGAGTATAGTATTAGCTGTGGGTTTGCTATAAATGGGCTGCATTATAATGAGGCATGTTCCATACGATCATAGATTTTGAGGATTTTATCATAAATGTTTGAGTCTTTTCAAATGTTTTTTCTATGTGACCATGTGATTTTTATGTTTCCTGTTGTTGATGTAGTAAATTACATTGATTTTGGATGTTGAACCATCCTATAATCCTTGGAATAAATCCTACTTGATTTGGTATGCTAAAATTTCCTTGAGTATTTTTGCATCTATCCAACAGGAATATTGGTCTGTAATTTTCTTTTTTTATGATGTCTTTGTCAAGTGTTGGTATCAGAGTAATTTTGACCTCATAGAATGTGTTTGAAATGTTTCACTCTTTCTCAACTTTTTGAGAAGGATAAGTATTTATCTTTGTGAATTTTGATAAATTTGGTGAATTTGTGAATTTGGTAAAACACACCAGTAAAACCTTATGGACCTAAGTTTTTGTTTTAGGGGAGGCTTTGGATATTATTTCAATTTCCTTGCTTGTGATTGGTCTGATCAGGTTTCTTCCTGTTTCAATCTCAGAAGATTTTTATGAATCTGTTCATTTCATCTAGGTTGTCAAATTTTCTGGCATATAGATATTCATAGTAGTCTTTATAATCTATGTATTTCATGAATGTCTATTGCAAATGTTCTTTCATTTCTGATTCTATTCAAGTTTTCTCCCTGTTTTCTTAGTGAATCTAGTTAAATGTCTGCTTTATTCATTAAGAGAAATCTTTTGGGACCTCCCTGGTGGCACAAGGGGTTAGGATGAAATCTATTATGCTATCCGCAGCCACTGCAGCACAAGTTCGATCCCTGGCCAGGGAGGTGACCCACATGGCACAGCAGACCTCTCATGACTGCCCGCTGCTCCCCTCAGCAGTGTATTTCAGTCAGTCTGCCTGTTCTGCTCCCCACTCTGTCTCTGGTGAATCCTCTCACGCCCCACAACTCTGACCTGTATCCCAGTTCTTGTATGCGTAAATAAATAAATCCTTAAAAAAAAAAGAAAAATCCTTGAGTTTTATTATCCTAAGACTAGAAATAAAATCTTTTTTCTACTCCAATTTTATTCTTCTCCAATTTTTACTACTCCTTTGCTTCTACTGATTTATGGTTTTGTTTGTTCTTTTTCTCCTAGGAAAATTAGACATATGGTTGTTTATTTTAGGTCTTTATTGTTTCTTGATGGAGGCCTATATTTTACATACTTCACTCTTGTTTTTTTTTTTTTTTTTTTTTTTGCTGTGTCACTTTGGTTCTGATAGGTTGATCTTCATTTTTGTTCATCTTCAAGTATTTTTGAAATTTTTTCTTTGATTTTCTCATTTATCCAATGGTTGTTCAGTAATGTGTCATTTAATCTCCTTATATTAAGAGATCTTCCTGGTTTCTTTTTGTTGTTGATTTTTACCTTTGCACCATTGTGATCAGAGAATACACTTGTTATGATTTCAATCTTCATGAATTTACTGATATTTGTTTTGTACCTAAGAGGTATTCTATGCTAGAAAATGTTCCATGTGGAAAATGAAAAATGTATACTCAATTTTGAGGAATAAGGTAGTGTAATTGTTTATTAAATCTATGTGGTCTAATTCCCTATTTAAATGTTTTATTTCCTTGGTGTTTTATTTCCTGGCCGATCTGTCCATTGGTGAAAGTGGGGTGTTCAAGCCTCCTACTGTTATCGTGCTGCTGCCAAAGTCTGGTTTCAGATTTGATAATAGTTACCTCATAAATTTGATGCTTCTTCATTTGGTATGTATGTATTAATGAGTGTTATGTCTTCCTCATATTGTAATTGATCCCTTAATTATTATATGGGATCTATTTCTGTCTATTACTTAATTTAGTTGGAAGTCTATTTTATCTGATATAAATATAGCTGTCTGATATAAATATGCTTATTAATTTTGGGGAGTGCATCCCAATTTCTTGGATGATTGTTTTCCAACACTTTATTTAGCATCTATATTTATGCGTAGAGTCCAGATGCCTCTCCTAGAGATGACAGAAAATTCGGTTTTATTTTCTGTTTAACTGGCCCTCTATGCCTTTGGATTGGGGAGTTCATTAAATTTACATTTAGAGAGATTTTTGTTAAATGATTTACTTTTCTGGTTCAAATTCCTTGCTCAGTTTTTCATGGATTTTCATCTCTTTGAATAGATAGTACAGAACCTTTCAACATTTCTTATAGGGAAGATCAAGTTGGGTAAACCCCCTCAGATTATGTTTTTCTGAGGACCCCTCAGGTTTGAAGGAAAGTCTTGCAGAATATAGATAGCATTCTTGGAAAGCAATTTTTATCATCAATTACACTGAATATGTCATTCCATTTTCTCATTGCCTGAAGGTTTCCTCTGAGAAACATGATGCCATTTTGATGGCATTTCCTTTATACATTGCCTATTTCTTTTCCCAAGTCACTTTCATTATTTTTTTCTTTGCCTTGAATACTTGGTAGTTTCATGACTATGTGTCTTGCTGTAGGACTCATTACGTTTAGATAACCAATTGTTCTTTTAGTTTCATGAACTAATATATTTAATTTCTTTCCCAAGTTTGGGAAATCTTCCTCTACTATTCCCTTGGCTAAGTTATCTGCTCCTTTCTCTCTCTTTGCCTTCTGGGATACGCTTTATCTTTATGTTGCCTTTCCTAATGAAGTAAGGTATTTTTAGAAATATTTCTTCATTTTTCTCCCTTTACATTTTCTTCTTCTTTTTCATGGGGCTTATGTTCAGCATCTTTCATTCAGCCCTCCATTTGTTCTGTTCTCCTTTCATAGCTTTTTTGAAGAATTTTGTCTCTTCTAACTGATATTTTTACATCTTGCAACTCCTTTATTTTCTTGTTTTAACCTTCATTTTTTAAATTTCTTCTTATTAATTGTATTTCTGATGACAATCCTCTTTTTTTTCCCTCCATGTCCTTCCATTTTTTTTTCATGGCAATTCTGAACTCTGATAGAAAGATACAATCTTCCAAATCTTTGTGGATGTTTCTTGAAAATTGTTCCCTCTTTGCGTTGTCATATTCCTTTGATGTCTCTGTTTGTTGTGTGCTGTTTTGGGTTTTTTTTTTTTTTTTGCCCATTTTGTTGTGCTAGATCTTCTTTCCCAGTGTTCTTCACTCTCTAGCAGTAGCAAGTTGGCAGATTCATAGGAAGCCTATACAAACCCACTAGGGGGAGGTACGTACCACTTTTTTTTTTTAAGATTTATTTATTTATTTTTTATTTATTACTTTTATTGACAAGGTTTATAGGAACAAATTATGTATTTAAAGTCATAGGCCAATTCCTAGTTTTTACTTAGTTGCTTAGCCCATTCATCTGTAATATGTATAACCCTAAGGTCTTAACCTTAAATCAAGAAACAAGTCAAACCTGTGAAAATACCTAACAGTCAACAATAAAACATGTGCATGTTTTATTTTAAAATTCAGATTATTTAATAAACTAATTAAGACAATGTAAAAGACAGAATTATGCTCATTAAGGAGTGGTCCATTGATCACCTAGAGTCCTGATTGGCCGTAATTTAAACCCCAACAGCCCCGATTCCAGAAACACATTAAATGTCTTTAATGTTACAAGTATATTATCATTTTTGAGAAATATTTTGTCAGAGATACCCATTATTGCCCACATATCTTCTGCAATTACACTGGCTACTTTTATAATTACAAAAATGGCCAAGTTTTCTATAAGTATCAGCATTTTACACGGGCAAACGTAGATAATAAAAATCAATTCACTTCTCATAAGCCAAATGTGCTTGTATTTAATCCCACTCCAAAAACATATACTTTTAGATGTGTTGATTTTGGTCTACCTTAAATACAAAATGTTATCTACAGACACTGTTGCAGAGTTATCACTAAAACTATAGATTGACACTTTCGAAGCAAAGCAGAGAACTGTTCTGTCAGTGTTTCCTTCACCGAATCTTGACTTTCGCTGCTCTGTCATACCTAAAAAGGAGACACCTAAACAGAAATCCACTCCGAAAAGTAAAAATATCTGTAAAAAGATTTATTTATTTATGCATACAAGAGCTGGGGTACATACTAGAGATGCAAGGGGTGAGAGGATCCACTAGAGACAAAGTGGGGAGTAGAACAGACAGACTGACTAAGATACACTGCTGAGGGGTACAGCGGGTGAGACAGGAGAGGTCTGCTGCACCATGTGGGTTGCTCCCTGGCCAGCTGGGGATCGAACTCATGCTGCAGAGGCTGTTTACTAATTGATCATTATAACACAAAAAAATACAAATGAATTAAATTCAATATCTTGAAAAAGCCATTTGAGATAAGTTCTGTGTCATTGTAACAACACCTCAAATTGTGAGTATGTAACACAAGATTTAAAAGAAAGGGAATATTTAGAAGGCAATCATTATGCCTAATAGCAGTTTATGGAATTATGACTACTTTAAAAATTAGTTTACCATTAGTGACTTACAAGTATTTAAATAACCATTAACTTCCATACCAACAATAGATGTTGAAAGTGAAAGAATGCCACTGGCAAGGTATTGAAGGTAAAAATGGAGATGGGTATACAGAAATTATAGTCATAAACAGAAAGGAACTTTTAGATAAGAGAAAAAATTTTTTTAACTTCCCAAATTTGTTGTGGTTTATATGAAATCCCAGAATCAGCCTCATCAATCATTTTTCCATATACGTAAAATTTTTTAAAATCTGTAAAAACTATTCTCATAGTTGCTTCCCAAATTCCATATTCATGTTATAATTTAAATCAAATTATTTTATAAATCTCTCTTAAAACTTCAACATTTGGAAATTAATGAATGTATACCATCCCATCAACAGAACACTTAAGAAAAATAGTGCAATCTTGTAAATACACACTGGAAAAAAATCCAACATTTATTTATGACAAAATCTTAGCAAACTTAGAAGTGAGCTTCCTCACTTTATAGAGGACATTAATAAATGATGAGACATTAAATGCTTTCCTAGTAAAATCAGAAATAAGTTATGGATGTTGCCTTTCACTGCTCCTATTCAACATGATTCTAGAAATTCTGCTTAGTGTGTTAAAAAAGACAAGTAAATAAAATATACAAAATAGGAAGGAAAAATAACATCTCAGTGTTTGCAGATGATATGATTATTTATAGAAAATTCAAAATAATCACCAACAGCAAAACCTGGAACCAAAAAATGATAATGCTAAGGTTGTAAGATACAAAGTTAACATAAAAAAATCAATTGCTCTCAAAATTAGCAATTTGTATTGGTTACAAAAACATGAAATATTCAAGTATAAATTTAACTAAACATTAACAATATCTATATACAGAAAACTACAAAAATATGATTAACAAATAGAAAACATTTAAATAAATGAAGAGTTTTCAATTTTGCTTATAAATATGATGACTCAACATTATCAAGATGTCAGTTCTTCTCAGCCTGATCTATATAGATTATGAAGGAAGGAAAAGCAAAGGTATTATGGAGGGAAGATCTTAAAGAAGAATAAGTTACAGAGAACTTATTGAAAAATGGCAGAAAGTCTGGAATATGTACTCCCATTATATATGAGCAGTAGATGTAATTCCAAAAATAAGTTAAAATATATAAAATTAAAATGGTAAACTGAATATTATAATTGTATAGAGCAAAATGAAAGAAAGTAAAAAAAGGAGAAATGAAATTCCAGAGTTTCTGTTTGTCTGGAAGGTCCTTATTCTTTCTTCACAGAGGAAGGAAAGCTTTGTGGGATAGAGTATTCTTGGTTGGCATTTGTGGTCTTGGAGTTTGTTGACTATGTCCCTCCTCTCTCTCTTTGCCCATAGTGTTTCTTCAGAGAAGTCTGATGTCAGCCTGATTGGTTTTCCATTGCATGTTATCTGTGTCTTCCCTCTTGTCAGCTTCATTATTTTTTCCTTGTCTTGCATTCTTGGACACTTTACTATTGTGTGTCTTGCTGTGTTTTTCCTTTCATCATGGAAGTTTGGTGTTCTTCTTACTTCTTGTATATCTATTTTCAGCTCCTTCTTCATGTTTGGGAAGTTCTCTTCAATTATTTCCTTGAACATTTTCTCTGTTCTTATGTCTCTCTCCTCTCCTTCCAGGATTCCTATAACTCTTATATTCCCTTTCCTCATGGAGTAAGATAGTTCCCAAAGTCTTTCTTCATTTTTTTTCCTTCGTACTTCTCTTTCCTTTTCTGTTTTGGTTCTTTTTTATTTCTGTGTCTTTGAGAGTACTTATTTGTTCTTCCATTTCATCTATTCTGCTTTCATTGCTTTCCCAGAGTTCTTCAGCTCCTCCATTAATCCTTTGATCCCGTGCATTTCATTCACTTCCTTCTTTAGGGATTCAATTTCATTCTTATGGTCATTGATTATTTTTCCCATATCATTTTTGATTTCTTTCAGTTTTCTAATCATGGTGACTTTAAATTCTCTATCAGGAAGACTCATAAGTTCCTCTAAGTCACTGTTGTTGCAGTCTGGTATTTGTCTTTTTGTGGTGTGTCTTTTCCTGGGACATGCTGGTTGTTTGTAATTTTTCTTCTCCCTGCTGCTTGTTTTCTAATTTGTCCTATGTGTTGGGACACTGTGTCACTGGTACTGGCTGGCATCTTTTTGGTGTGCTTTTTCTGGGATGTCAGGAACTGGTGGTCCAATCGAGTTCAATGCTCTTATGCCAGACTCCAGTTGGGCAGTGGTACTATGGATATGTTAATGGTTATTGTCCCTGAAAATCTCCTCCTTCTGTATTTGTTTAATTCCAGAGGTGGGTATTGAGGTCCCACACACTGCCCTGGCAGTGGCTAGATCACCTGCTGGGCCCCAAGTCACTGCATTCCCCTGTGGGCTCCAACTCTCTGCCAAGCGTGGCCTGTCTTGTGGGGGGTTTCAGCTCACCTCTGGCTGTGGGGACAGCCCTTTCCCGGTTCCACACAGTCCAGGTGGGCTCCAGACACAGAGATCCCTGTTCTAAAATGGTGACTCAGTAGGGCATTTCCCTGCACCCGCAGTCTGTTCTGGCAGTGACTGGATCCCCCTCTGGGCTCCTACTGGCAGCCAGATGGGGCCTGGCTTTTGGGGGCTTTTCAGCTCACCTCTGTCTGTGGGGACAGCCCATTCCCAGTTCCACACACTCTAGGTGGGTTCTAGACATAGAGATCCCTGTTCTAAAATGTCCCTTGTGCAGGATTTTTTTTAAAGAATAATTATTTCCATTGAGCAATGATTAGATAAAGAAAATTTCTATGTATGTGTATATAGGTTTACCCACAAGTGTTCTGAGAGTGCAGTGCTAGCAAAATGTTGCACTACCACATGACTGGATCATTTATCTTGAGGATTCATCAATATCTTAGTGAGCACTTCCAGATGTGACAGGCCTAGGGCTTTCTCTGGCCATGGAACCCCACAGAAATACAGCTGTGGAAATGTTATATTGACATTAGCACTTAGTGTTAGGAACTGCATTCATGTGATGTGAGGCTAGCACATACAGAACCTTAGTTCACACTTATCTTGCTTTTCCAAGCTTCACTTTGATGACATTTAGCTTTAATTACAATGACTAATTGAATAAGGGCAGCCATACACATGTGTACACATTCTCTCCCACCTCAACATCTCTATCTCTAGCTTTCTTTCATATTGTATTAGTGATAAATAATGGTTCAACCACAAGCAACATATTAACTTATAAGAGAAACAGTGTTTGTGTTAAAGATTTATCTGTGACTGCATACTGGACAAGCCACATTTAACTGAACCTTAGATGTTCATTGTTTTTCATTTTGTTTCATTTATCTCAAAACTTACCCCTGGCCCTTACAGAAAACAAAGAGTCATGGAGCAGAGTATGTTATTCTCCTCTCATAACTCAACTGAATCCCCTAACATAGTCTCCCCATCTGACAAGTTATCATTCCGTCTCAATTTCTTTTTTTTTTTTAAAGATTTTATTTATTTATTTATTTATTTATACAAGCACTGGGTACAGTCAGAAGGTCGGAGGGTGAGAGAATTCACCAGAGCCAGAGCAGGGAGCAGAGCAGGCAGAAGGACCAAAGCACACTGTTGAGGGGAGCAGCGGGCAGCAGGAGAGGTCTGCGCGCCATGTGGGACCCTCCTCCGGTGGCCGGGGAGCAGCCGGGGATGGCACTGGCGCTGCAGAGGCACCGGGCACCCTCGCAACCCAGCGCTCAACCGCTGCGCCACCGGGAAGGCCCTCAGTCTCAATTTCTAATCATGGGTTAATAGAAGTATATCCATGCAGAACAGCTCTATATTTTCTATAAATTTATAGATATAGATCTTTTCTCTTAAAGGACATTTGTTCTCTCCTCTAAAATTTAAAATATCTATCTATCATCTTTCTTTCTATCTATCATCTCATATACAACATAATATATATATATATATATATATATATTTTTTTTTTTTCCTTTTGGTGACTTACCTATCAGAACACTCAAAGTTTCATAACACTTATGTTTAGTTTCAAAGTCTTCCTTAGCTTGTGTTTCTTTTCATAGTTAATCATCAGAAAAGTGACAGCATCATGAGTTTCCACAATTATTGAGTATTTAATGCATCTGATGTCTCCAGGATCCCTGGAGATAGGTGTTGGTATCATTACCACTGTACAAATGTGTAAACTCACATGCAGGAGGCTTCACAGTTCTTTATAAATCACCTAGTTATCAAGTGTTTGTGTGGGGAGGATCTATAATTGAATCTATGTTCTCCAGTTCTACATCCCACCCTACCCCACACTCTGACAGCCCAATCCATTTTCAGTTACACAATAATTGAGCTCAGATTTTATTAAATATGTTTTTTAAGTAGCAACCAAATTAAACTAATAAATGAAATTTTATTTCAAATTCCTGTGGATTAGAAAATTAATTTTACTGCCGATAAAACACTCCTCTGGTCTGAAATACTGCAGATCACCTTCAGAAAGACGGGAGTCAGAAAATAGTTGTGAAGAAGGCCTGTGTTATGATGCAAGCAAACATCCAAGAGTTCACATACTTGTCCACCCCCATCATGTTTAGAAGTTGCTACAAGAAAGAGCATAAGATAAGTGCCTGATTGCACAGCTTGAACCCTCCATCTTTAGATAAGAGCTTCAAATAGCCTTTGGTCCTTACATCTTCCCTGACACAGATAGCCCCGACTGACTTTGTAAAATGAAGGGACCACTTTGAAGTTATGCACAGTGTTCCTTTGTCATTAACGAAGAATGTTTGAAACAAACCTCCTTTAGTTAACTGAAAAATGTTAGAAATTAACCAGATGTCTTCCCTTTTTTGTTAAAGAACAATTATATATTCCTCTGTGCATGTGACTTAACTATATAAACTGACCCCAAACTTCCTAGCAGGAAGCCATTCGCTAGAGGGATCTCATGACAGTCCTCACACCTAGGTTCTCAATTTGACTCTTAATAACATATTTCAGGGCCTCCCCGGTGGCGCAGCGGTTGAGCGCTGGGTTGCGAGGCTGCTGGCAGCCTCTGTAGCGCCGGTTCGATCCCCGGCCACCGGGTGAGGGTCCTACATGGCACGCAGACCTCTCCTGCCGCCCGCTGCTCCCCTCAACAGTGTACTTCTGTCCTTCTGCCTGTTCTGCTCCCTGCTCTGGTTCCGGTGAATTCTCTCACCCTCCCTCACTTCTGACTGTACCCAGTGCTTGTATAAATAAATAAATTAATTAAAAAAAAAAAGAAAAGCAAAATAGTTTAAAAAAAAACAACTTTCAATAAACTTTCCTTTTATTGCATTCATTCATAGCAATGATTATTTCAGTCGACATTTCCATGCTTTGACCATTCCCTCCATTGATTCCTGTTATAATTCTGCAGAAGCAGTGACCCTGCAGCAAGGACAGGAAGATGGGTTGATGAGTAACCTGCAACCAGTCCTTAGAGCAGGGTCCTAGTCCCAAAGATAAGGCTTTCATAAGGAGAGAAGGGGGTGGACAATTTGCAATTCATATCAATAACTGAGTAGGAACTGGATTTGCTGGCCCAAGTTTAAAGACAGGGAGACTAGATTGGATATTCTTTTAATAGTGCAAGTGGAAAAAATCAAAACCTCAGTTCATAGAGAAAAAGGGCTCTGGAGTTGGGTGGTAGAGGATGTGATAACTGGGGTGTGAGGATGGATTTGTCTTCATGCCTCGGTACTGTCTGTGCAAGGTGATGTGGAGACAGGAAGGGTCCAGAGACAGAAATCAAGGGCAAAAATTTTCAAGGATTTTGCTGTTCCCATGGCTGACAAACAAGAGATTAAAAACCTGATGAGTCAGTGGCTCTCTGGTGGCACAATGGGTTAATTCTTGACACTATGAAGCTGTCCACAACCATTGCTGACCAAGTTCAGTCTCTGGTCAGGGAGCTACATACATGGCACAGCAGACCTCTCCTGTTTCACCTGTTGCTCCCCTCAGCAGTGTATTTCAGTCAGACTGCCTGTTCTGCTCCCCACTCTGTCTCTGGTGAATCTTCTCATGCCCACACCTCTGACTTGTAGCCTGGTTCTTGTATACATAAATAAATCTTTAAAAATAAATAAATAAATAAAAACCTGATGACTCTAGCCCAGACACTTGCTACCATAAATTTCCTTGGCTCATTCTTTTCTTTTCTTTTTTTCTTTTCTTTTCTTTTCTTTTCTTTTCTTTTCTTTTCTTTTCTTTTCTTTTCTTTTCTTTTCTTTTCTTTTCTTTTCTTTTCTTTTCTTTTCTTTTCTTTTCTTTTCTTTTCTTTTCCTTTCCTCTCCCCTCTCCCTTCTCTTCCCTTCCCTTCCCTTCCCTTCCCTTCCCTTCCCTTCCCTTCCCTTCCCTTCCCTTCCCTTCCCTTCCCTTCCCTTCCCTTCCCTTCCCTTCCCTTCCCTTCCCTTCCCTTCCCTTCTGTTTTCCCCCCTATTTTTGAGCTATCTTTCCATAGCTTGTCAAGTTAGATGCTCTTGGAAGGAGGAGGAGCTACACGCCCAGAGGATGGGATTTACAGGCCTTGAGACCAGAAGTCTTCACACAGGCGCTGTGAGATGTTCACCCTGGGGCAATCACACAAACACCAATCTGTCACCAACTGGTACCCATGACTAGCAACAATGAATAGACTTTAGCAAAGTCTATTTTCCTTGCCTTCTTAGCTAATAAAGTTGAATTTATTTGTTCTCAAACCCCAGTCATAAAACCTAGACCTAGATCCCTAGTCTTTGTACCTTGGGTAATCTCTCTGGTGCCTGGAGCAGTTTCCATGGAACACCCTTTTGCTAATCAATAAACACTGTTTCCTTGACTACCCTCACTGGTGTCTGTGAAGTCTCTTTTTAGTCTTGACCAGAAGGTATCAGGAGCCCTTTCCCAACTTGTGAGTAGGGTCTCTCTTTTCTTCCGATTCTCAGAAGGAGGAACAATTGCAAGACAGTGGCTGGTAGGCTCATAGCTTCTTTGTCTATGTTGTGAGTGGAATTGGGATTGGATTGAGGGGCCACAGGGCCTGCCTCCTAGCTGGTAACAATATCACCCCAACTGTCATGGGACTGTGTTGGTATGAATATGCTTTACTATTGACTATCAGTACTAGAAAAGTTGTATTACTCCCAAAGCCTAAAACTTTCTACAAACAAATCAGAATGTAATCAAACTTTGACCGAACTCTAGAATGACAATTGTTTGTATAAAGGCTTATGGAATTTTTTCTATATATCCATCCAAAGCTAAAATTTGCATGGAACTGCATCACTGAGAAAGATCATGGGAATGTTGAAACTTCAGGGATTCCATGCAGTCCAACCTTTTCCTTTTATGAATGACATCCGTTTATGAATGACTGTTTCCACTGCTGTATGAATTGCCTCTGGACAAAAAACTTCCCCTGGAAGGAAGGAAGCTCATTGTGCAATTTGGAGACTATAGTGAGGACCCTGAATTTATAATTGAGCTACAAATCGGAAACAGGAAACAAGATCATGTTTCTAAATTGAAAGGTCTGTTAGGAAAAAATTATAAGGTTTGGTCCTATGACTTCCCTAATTGTTCTAAAACCATTCTTGAGCATTCATGAATCAGCATTCTCATAGTTACAATTGAACATAAGAGAAAAAAAAATCCCTCTAATATGCTTCAGCAGTTCTGTTTTTTCGGACAATGTTATGGTTGCCCCCTTTGAACACTGTAGGTTATACAATAAATGCTTTTCTCAACCAGATTAGAAATTCATTATAAATAAATGGGATGTTTGGAGAACAATTTAACAGTATTAAACTCTATTAACTTTGTCTTGTTTACTGGTCATTTATGCTGACAAACTAAGACATGCCATCATCAGGTACAATTAAAACACTGGACACACGTTGGTTGATCTAGATATTTAAGCACAAAATCTTACTCCTAGCATACACAGATATTTCTTTTACAGATTTCTACAATATTTTTTCTTTTGCATCAAATCCACTTTGAAAATAACCACCTCTAGCAGCATAAGAAAACTTAAAAATCTTCCAAAGTGTGCCCAAATTTGGACAGTTTCATTTTAAGCCTTAGTGCAGAGGTGATGATTAAACTGAAGGTTGTGAGAAGAGGAACCAGCAACTCAAAAAACAAGTGGAAAATTATTCTGGCAGGGAGACATATATGTCTCTTCTTCATGACACAAATGTTACTTGGGACCTTTCTTAATGCCAATCTTTGCATTCAAAAATCAAGCCTCAGCTGAAAATCAATTTCTGAAGACATCTAATATGCTTTCTACAATCTTTCTAATAGAAAATCCATTATCTGTTTAAATATTTCTAGCAATTATGATGATTTTCTTGTGGATGTGGATTTAGAAACTTTCAGACCATTGTTTCAGGTAGGGAGTAAAGTTAAAACTATTTGCCATAATAAAGAAATAAGTGATTCTGGGCCTTCCTGGTGATGCAAAGGGTTAAGTCTCAGAACTACAAAGCTATCCTCAGCCATGCAGCATGATTTCGATCCCAGCCAAGGAGCTAACCCACATGTTGCAGCAGACCTCTCCTGTCTCACCAGCTGCTCCCCTCAACAGTGTATTTCAGTCAATCTGCCTGTTCTGTTCCCCACTCTGTCTCTGGTGAATCCTCTCACCTGCCATACCTTTGGCCTATATACCAGTTCTTGTATGCATAAATAAATAAATCTAAAAAAAAAAAAGAAAGAAGTGATTTTGACATGAAAGGAATATTAGTGAGGATCACCCACAAATACATTTTAGTAATTACAACTGACTTCTACAATGTTCTTCATCACTCTTTCAGAGCTGTTATCTGTGTGTGTCATTTGATCTGACAACAGCCATATAGAAATGAATCATTTAGAAATGAGTCACTGGAGACTCAGATATATCAGCTTGCCTCAATCTGTGTAGGTAATTGGTGGTGGGGTCAGATTAAAAATGCTGACCTTTCCCCTCCAAAATTAATGTGCTCTCTCCCTGGTAATCAGCTCACCAAAACACACAACTGTCTGATTCTGGTGACTATAACGTAAGAAGGACCACCTTTCACAGTGGAGGTTGCATGGATGGCTGACAGTGCTTCCTTTTCAAAAGCTGAGTTGCAATGATGCTTTCAACTCAAGGGACAGCAAATCAGTCTGTAGGACCTTATCTTTGCTTCTGGGCATCTTGAGGGAAGACAATTTGGTAAGTGATTTATTAGAGTAGTCTATCACTTTGGTGGCCTGTTTCTTCCAATAAAAATTGGAGAAAAAAGAGGAACCAAGTGAGTGCTGTGATAGTCTCTTTGATTCAAATGTGGTTTATAAGTAAACCTACATTTACTTTGACATAGTAGATTTGGAATCAGAGAGGCATATGCAATTTTGATTGTAGTAAAATCATTGGCAGGCTGATACTATTGTGTTTTTACTCTATCCTCATTTTAAAAAGTAGTGAAATGGCACTTTCAGTTAGATATTAGTGATATTAGAGATGTTCCTTTTCCTATACATATTTTGAAACATGAAATTCACCCCCAAAATATTCTACCCAAAGGCCCTGATTTCTTTCACTTTTCATACTCACTCAAGTTTGTTTTCCAATAAATGAGCAATACATGTTATTGAGTTGAACTTTCTTTTTATCTATAATTATAATTGCTATATTGTTAGATAATAATAGATAATAAGATTGTCAGAAATACCTTCAACTCAAATATGATTTTAATACACAAGGTCTATTAATTATACCCTGGGATCAATGATCCTATTACACCTAAAGGGAAGAAAATTACCATAAGATGTCTAGAAACTTATCCCCATGTTTGATATCCATGTTATGAGTCAACATTAAATACTGTATTCAAGTTTCATGACAAATTTCTCTTTGCAGGTAAGATCCATGGTCACCTCTCCACATTGATTTTCTGGAACCTCCATTTTCTCCATCCCTAGGTACCATCATTGGCTACTTATTCTTCTTATATTTTCTGAATTTTACAATTGACACACATTTGTGGTTTCTAGACTTCTGGGGTGATTGAGACTGCAACAGTTTTTCCATGCATTTATATTTTTATTGCACCTGAAGGTAAGCCCAGTTTCCCTTTCTGAATAAAATGTCTATCACTGTAATACTTATCTACAGACAGAAGAAATTGAGTTGGTCAGGCTGGAACTTGAACAATGGATCTGGATCTCTGGAGTTCCCAAAGATCAGGAATTCTTGCTAGAGGCTGGCTCCCTCTCTAGGTAGCACCTGAAAGTTCCTCTCACCCTTTGATAATGTTTAAGAATCCTAAGGTAGGTGAAAATCATGTCCTAACTTACTCACTACAAACAACTTTCCTCTGGAGAAGATGCATTTCTCAAGAAAGAGACCAAGATGTTTTATTTGGTTCCCCTATATTCCTGCTATAAGTGAAACCATCCGATATTTTTTTTTTCCTTCTAGCTTATTTCACTGAGCATAATTCCTTCTAGCTCCTTCCATGTTGCTGTGAATGGCGTTAGTTGATCTTTTTTGATCACTGAATAGTATTCCATTGTGTATATACACCACATCTTCTTGATCCAGTCAGGGGAGAAAAATAATAACAATATAAAACACAACAAAACAAAAACAAACAGACAATCCTGCAGAGGAGGAGGAGGAAGAGGTGTCATAGGGAGGGAAGGAGGAGCACAGGAGGCTGTTGTGATGGTGCACGGGTGAATTGGTGAAGGAAATTCTATGGGGACTATACCTGGGGGGGGGTGGGACATTGTATAAAAATGAACAATGATGCAAAATATATATAAATAATTTTTTAAAAAAAGCAAAGAGACCAGGAGTCACAGCAAAGAGGTCAAAGTTTGTGAATTACTGGTAAGTCCCTGCTCTTTCCCAAACTCCTTGTGGGCTAGGTAAATACCTGCATCCCAGCCATGTGAGTGCAAGACTCCCCAGGAACCCCTCTCTCTCTGTGGAAGAGGATGGCTGGCAGCAGAGGAGCTGTTCAGGACTTCGTCCTCATCTGGTCTGGGAACAGTGCCTGGATGGAGCTTGTTTCAGACTTGGGGAGATGTCTCCCGATGGATATTTTCTTTCAACAGACTTTACTATTCAGTCAGTAGCAACTTTGGAACATCTTTCCTTTGCAGGAAGTTTTCAGAATAAGTTTATTATGGTAATCAGGGCCTCCCTGGTGGCGCAACAGGTTGACCAAAGTACTATGAAACTGTCCACAGCCTCTGCAGCACGGGTTCCCAGCTGACCGGGGAGATTCCCACACGGTGCAGCAGACAGCTCCTGTCTCGCCCATTGCTCTCCTCAGCAGCATTTTCAGTCAGTCTGCCTGTTGTGTTCCCCACTCTGTCTCTGGTGGATTCTCTCACCCTTCAGCGCCTCTGGTCTGTACCCCAGCTCAGGTATAAATAAATCTTTGAAAAAAAAAAGTTGATTATGGTAGTCACCCTTATATGTGTCCACTGTCCATCTTTTGCTCAAAATTTTGGAAGCTATTAAAGTATACATTTCAGAAAGGAAACTTACTTCTGTTATTTAATTTTGTTAAGTACTAGGCTCAAGAATATTCAACTTCTTTTGAAAAAATGTTACATTTAACTAGTTGAATATCTTTTCCTCCTTTCCTTCCTTCCTCCCTCACTTCCTCCCTCTTTCCCAAGTTCTTCACAACTTCCTTCCTGTTTACTTCCTTCCATTCACCCTTCCTATCTTCCTTTATGCCTTCTGCCATCCCTATTTTTGTCTTTCTTTGAATTTGCAATATATTTAGAAACTTTTTTTAGAAATTAATAGCTTTTATCTTTATAACTTATTAAATATTTTCATCTAGAAATGATTTATTCACCCCATGAACTAAAATACAATGCAAATATTTAAAGAAAAGAATTGGAATCTTTAATGAAAACATATTTTTTTTTCCCCTGATGACCAGAAAGGCTCCACTGGTTGTCAATGGAAATATGTCTCATGCACAGATTTACCTTTAGAAATAGAACTCATCCAAAGAGGCAGAGGGTTATAGAGAGCCTCCTATAGGTGTTATTAGATTGATATCTTGGCCCAGAGGGGAAGTTTCAGAGGTAGCCCCTTCAGTTTTTTTTTTTTTTATTAATAAATATTTTTTTACATCATTATTCATTTTTAAACAATATTTGCTTCCCCCCACCCCCTCAGGCATAGTACCCAGAGTTTCCTTCATCAATGCAACTGTGCACCATCACCTCAGTCCCCTGTGCTCCTCCCTCCTTCCCTCTGATCCCTCTCTCTCCTCCTCCCCTGCATTATGTCTCTGGTTTATAATTGTCTGTTTTTGCTTTGTTGTATTTTGTATTGCTATTATTTTTTTTACACTGATGACTTATTGGGTTCCCCTATATCCCTGCTGTAAGTGAAACCATCCAATATTTTTCTTTTTCTTTGTGGCTTATTTCACTGCACGTAATTCCTTCTAGTTCTATCCATATTGCTGTGAATGACATGAGTTTATCTTTTTGATTGCTGAATAATATTCCACTGTGTATATATATCACATTTTCTTGATTCAGTAATTTATTTTCGTAGCCACTTCAGTTTTTAAATCTACTCTGAGCTTTGGTTCTCTCACCTATAAAATAGGAATAGGAATAGTATCTGCAGATTGCTAAATCATTGCTAAAACTTCAGTTTTCCCATCTCTGAATTTTTTTTTTTTAGAATGATGAATGCAATGATCATAGAACAGGGCCTATGTACTGATTAATAAATGTCAACCATTAGTATTATTTCTGTCACTAAATGCTTGTTTGGCAGCAAATTGCTTCACCACTTTGACCTTCTGCCTCATCTTTCATCAAATGTGATGACTTTATGGCAAGTTCAGGTATCCTTTACTCTGTGTGATGCTGGACAATGAGATTTTCTGGATACTAGTCTCTAAGTTAATTGACAACAGAATCTTAGATTGTGAAGACACTCAGGGGCTATGTGATTGATGAACTTTTCTACACATTGTGTTTTCTCCTCTATGGAGCCCCTTAGAAGGGATTTTTCACTGGTCAGCATGAAGATCCACAAGATAATTGACATGCAAGCACAAACTGAATTCATAACTGTTACCTCCCTCAGTTTCTGCTGTGTGCAAGTATATGTGTATTTACATGTTTACACAACAAAACTCCCTTATGAAACTGTTTCAGACTAGGGTTTTAGAAGACAATGCATGAGAATATTACAGTGAGATAAATCTCTTAGGAAATCATAGGGCAAGGCTTTTGTTTATTTATTTGTTAAGATTTATTTTATTTATACAAGAACTGGTGTATAGGCCAGATGCGTGAGAGGGTGAGAGGATTCACCAGAGACAGAGCGGGGAGCAGAACAGGCAGACTGACTGAAATAAACTGCTGAGGGGAGCAGTGGGCAAGACAGGAGAGGTCTGCCATGCCATGTGGGATTCTCGCCAGCTGGTGGGTATCGAACCCGCACTGCAGAGGCTGTGGACAGCTTCACAGCATTGGGCTCAACCACCTGAGCCACCAGGGAGGCCCAGTTTTTGTTTATTTTTTTTAATCAATGTACCTAAAATGAAATATTTGAATTGAGGGGCCTCTCTGGTGCCCTAAGGGTTAAGACTCAGTGCTACCACCCCAACAGACCTCCGGTGTGGTCTGAGTTCTATCCCCAGCCAGGGACCTAACTAAACCATATGTTGAAGCAGATCTCTCCTGTCTCACCAGCTGTTCCCCTTAGCAGTGTATTTCAGTAAAATCCACCTGTTCTGGGCCTGCCTGGTGGCGCAGGCAGTTGAGCGCAACGCTGTGAAGCTGTACGCAGCCTCTGCAGTGCTCATTCGATCCCAGCAGGCTGGCGAGGGTCCCACATGGCGTGGCAGACCTCTCCTGTAGCTCCCGTTGCTCCCCTCCTTCAGCAGTGTATTTCGTCAGTCTGCCTGTTTTGTTCCCCACTCTGTGTCTGGTGAATCCTCTCACCCTCCCACGCATCTGGTCTGTACCCTGGTTCTTGTATAAATAAAATAAATTTTTAAGATAAAATAAAATAAAATCCACCTTTTCTGTCCCCCAATTTGTCTCTGGTGAATCCTCTCCCCGCCCACACAAACCTCTGGCCTACACTCCTGTCCAACTATGCAAAAATAAATAAATAATATCTTCCAAAAGAAATATTTGAATTGAGCAGCATATAATAGGATGTTTGATAAATGAGAAGTAGATTATCTGGAAACAAATAAGTTACTTGAACCTCATCTGTACCTTCTTGTAATCTTCGGAGAATGCTGGTATAACTGTTCTTTTTTGTTTTTAAACACTTATGGTCTTTGTTTTCCTTGGTTTGAGTCAAAATGTGAAGCAGATGTGCCAAGATAGCTAAAAGAGTAATTCTTGTGATATCTCCAGATTAAATAAAAAATATATAATATAATAAAATCAACCTCCTCTTCCTAGTTGCCCACCTGCAACCAAAAATTTCAGAAATAAAGATTTAATTAACCCTTTTTCGGTGTGAAAATCTCAACTTATTTCCTAAATAACTTGCAGATGTACAAAAAGATCTGAGAAAGCTTACAATAATTCACATATGTAATATCTCTAATACAAAACAAAGAGGCAAAGACCTTGATGGGAAGAGATTAAAAATATTTCAGTCACCTTAAAATAATGGTAATTTAACTGGATATCAAATTGACCATGTCCAGTTATCTCCATGTTCAAGACAAAAAGAAAAACATTTTTTACTCAATACATATTTTTATAAAGAAAAGTGTCTTATTAAAAAGAAAGATGATGTGTGGTGGCAGAGAGGAAATTTCCCCCTAACCCAATGGAGTCTTCTCTGACTGGTGAAGCAATCAAATTGACATCAGACAGATAACTAGGAGAAATGAACAAATTTAATTGCCTATGTGTGGAGAATTTTTATAGATGTGGATCCTAAAACCAATGGAGCAAAATGGGAGTACATATCCTGAGGCAAGGATTTGGATAGAAGCGTGGGCCTTCAGGAGAGAAGAGGGGGGTTCACATGGCATGGAAAGGATGACATATGATAAAGACCAGATGTTATGTAATTAAATGTTTGCCCTACATTATAAAAGTTTTTTTTTCTGATAGAAAGTTTATTGCTAATAAAAATTCCTATTCTGTGTAATACCACCAAAATTCATTCCTTATTCTATAATTGAGAGAGTGGCAAAAGTTTTTCATGAGCCTGAAGGGACTCAACTGGCCTTGCAGTATTCCATAAGCCAAAGTGACACAACTTGGAAGGACCTATTCTGAACACCTGTGGAGGCCTGTCCTTCAGAAATCAAATCTATAGGACTCATAATCTCTTCCTCGCATTACATTCTAGAATGAATATACTGTGTCTATGTACCTTAAAGAGACATTACATAACACAACAAATAACAGTTTTTTAATATTTTTTCTCAGATATAAACATTTGTTCTAGGTATAACATATTTACATGAGCAAAACTTGACCTTTAGTTTACCATCTTGTGGAATAAATTTTTTCACCAATTTCCATTACACTAAAATTTTCCTTTAAATTATTAAACCAATATGTCAATGATTTGATATATTTATCACAATATTGACCTTGAAATAGAGGTGAAAAACATTCTTGATATTATATAACTAATATTTCCAAATTATTTATTAACTATTGTCATTTGTTTTGTAAATTTATCTGTTTATTATTTGAGCAAGCTGAGTTTGAGAAAAGTGTGTCCATATAAAAACATTGTTCTGTGTTCATCAAGAACAGAACACCTCCCTAAATATGTCTCCTTGGAACACCTCACCTTCGGCCTTCTGAGCACTTCTCTATCTTCATTGCAACTGGGACATAAATTACTGTAATATGTTCCTCCGCCCAGTTGCAGTTATTTAAGCATACTACATACCTGTGACATCCACTGTACAGCAAAATGCTTGTTTCTTATCCATAGTACTTGGCCTGGGTCCTAATATAGAGTAGGAGTCCGAGAGACATTAATTTAATGAACTGGTAATTAATTTGGTCTACTGTGAATAACTGGGTCATTAAGAGTCAGCATAAGAGCTGCTCAAATCCTCCAAATCCCCACGAGCAAATCTCCATGAACAGTATGAAGTTTCTCCACTTGGCAAATCAGTTATGGTTGTAGTGGGGAGAAATATTGGGGTGAAGCCAGAGCCATGCAGGGGTGCAAGAATTCACCAGAGACAGAGTGGAAAATAGAAAAGGCAAATTTATTGAAATACACTGCAAAGAGAAGCAGTGGGCAAAGCATGAGAGGTCTGAGAACAACGGATGCTCTGAGACTCTTTTATACTCTGTTTTCAGTGTTTTCTACTTCAGGGCACTATGTAGTAACAATTATCTGCTGGGATACTGGCTTTTGACACAGAAACACATTCTGGCCCCTGTTTCTGCATTCCTGGAGGTGGGCTGGTTTTTCTGGTCTTGGTTTTTCTGGTAGGTCATGGTTTTGTCCCCAAGATTTTTTGTGATGTTCTAGATTCAGCCGTCCAATACCTGAAATCAATCATGTTTGATTCGACCTGAGACCTGAGATGAAAGCACTGCTCTGCCATCTCTCTCCTTATGTTTCCATCCTTCTGCATTCTTTATTTTCCCATTACAACCAGGACTTTCTGGTTCTGATTTATGCTTTTCTGCGACCAGGCTAGAGACACCAAGGTAAGTTCCTACATTCTGCTCACCTGAAAGAATAAAAATGAGAATCACAATGGTAACTGCCAGCTCACTGTGAGTATCTTACAAATGTGAATACCAACATTGACAAACAAAATACATCCATAAGGAACCAATTAAAAAACACACAGAAACAATGAAGAAAGAAACTGAACACATCCTCAACATTATAAATCAAAAGGAAAACATACCCAAGTGCATCACAATTAAAATTCTGAACAGGGGCCTCTGGTGGCTCAAGGGGTTAAGTCTCAGCACTTTGAAGCTATCCATAGCTACCGTATAACAGGAGTTTGATCCCTGGCCCAGGAGGTGACCCACATGGCATAGCAGACCTCAACTGTATCACCTGCTGCTCCCCTTAGCAGTATATTTCAGTCAATCTGTCTGATCTGCTCCCCACTTTGTCTCTGGTGATCCTAACCCCGCACCTCTGGCTTGTACTCCAGCTCTTGTTTGCATAAATAATCTTTAAAAATAACATAAAATAAAAAAATTCTGAACACTAAAAATGAAGAAATTTTAAAAGCAACCAGAGAGGATAAGTTAATTATCTGGGGGATATTGACTTGAATTACAGTAGAGATCTCATTTGAAATTATGAAAGCAAAATGAAGGGGCAACACATTAAAAGATGTGGAAACAAATAAACAAACTGTCAAATACATAGTTGATACTGGCAAAACTATCCTGAAAGAAAAAGTAGACAAATCTACAATTATTGCTGAGGATTTCAACACATTTTGTTCAGCAACTGACAAAACTACTAGACATAAAAATAACAAGTAGATGGAAAATGTGGACAATACAATCAAACAATGAGATCTAATTGACATGCAGGAAGTACTCCACCCAACAACAGAGTAATATTGTTAAAAAAAAAATACACATGGAGCATTTACTAAGACAAACTATATCCTGGGTGGGGATATAATCTTCTCACATTTAAAGGAATTTAATTAACAGAGTGCATTCTCTGACCACATTGAATTCAAACTACATATAGCAGAAAGATACCAGAAAGATTTCCAAAAACCTATAACTATATAACATACTTTTAAATAATTAATGGATCAAAAACAAAAAGACTGAAATTTTTTAAATGCATAAGACTAAATAAAAATGAAAATAATATAAAAACAATTGTGACAACTAATTGTAACAACTAAATCAATAGAGGCAAATTAATTTGTTGATGCTTATATTAAAATGATAAAAGAATCCATATCAATAATCTAAGTTTCTGTCTTAAGAAGCTTGAAAAAGAAGAACAAATTAATTCAACTGTGCAGAATGGCGAAAAGAGCAAAAATCAACAAAATTAACAATTGGGAAATAACAGAGAAAAAAAGAAAAAGCTAAATCTGGGGGTCTCCCTGATGGTTTAGGGATTGTCTTAGCACTAACACTGCTACGTCCTGTGTTTGATCCCCAGCCAGTGAGCTAGTCCACATATGGCCCAGCAGACCTCTTCTGTCTTGCCTGCTCCTCCCCTCAGCAGTGTATTTGAGTAAATCCACCTTTTCTGCTCCCCACTCTGTCTCTGTTGAATCCTCTCAGCCTTTGTATCCCTGACCGACACCCCAATTCTTCTACACAAAAATAAATAAAATAAAGCTAATTCTTAAAAAATGAATCAAAATAACTGACAAACCATTAGTAAGACTGAAAATAATAAAGAGAAGACAAATAGCAGGAATGGATCAAGTGATATCACTATAGATCCTGAAACAATTAGAAGAATAATATGATAATGAAACAGAGCAAAATAGTACGAAAAGAGTATTTAAGACAGCACTAAACAGTGTGCAAAGGTACAATGACCAAAATAGGGACAGGGCACTGTCAGTGGGTTCTCACCCACATGCACAATTGCAAAGCCATTCAATTACACTCAGGGACAATGTCCAACAACCTCAGGGGTTATTTAACAAATGGGAGATTGGGAGAAAAGAGTTTTTAAGGCCTTAAGTGGCTGGCTGTCTCATCCCACATAGTGTCTACAGTATCCAGATGCCCCAAATAGAGGCTGCTTTTGAAAGATGAGGTGAAACTGCAGCAGCCCAGAGCAACAGTCTGAAGGCTGGACTGGACATGGACCAGACAGCAAAAACTCAACAGCACCAGGAGGCAGTTCCAGAGAACCACAGGCTGTGGTCAGTTCTTTGGGACACTGGACTAAGCCCAATGGTGCTCCTTGCAGGTGATGTCAGAGGCAGGACTTGAGGCAGGTACAGTGGCTGAGTCTCTGGAAAGGTCTACTGAGGCATGGAAGTCTAGAAGTCTACAAAGTCTAAGACGCTCTGGGGAATCAGAGGGAGGTAACCTGTTCTGTGCATCTCTTTCTTCAGAGACTGGGAACAGAGTCCTTGTTTGAAGGTGGTCTGATGAATGCTCCCTCTTCAAATACTTCTTCTGTCCAGAAGCTGGCTACACACTGTCCCTTCTAATTAATCCTTCTTTCTTATGAGACAGGGATCAGAATTCTTTTATCTCTTTGGAGGCCAGCTGCAGACTGCCTTCTTTTAAGGTGGTCCAATGAATCCTACTTCTCTCTCCTGAGGCTGGAAGCAGACTGCTCTAAGCTGGCTCTCGCGCTGATTTATATCTGCTTCAAGGTCCCCCATTCTACAAGTCTGATTGGGCAGTTTTCAATCTTAAGCATCTGATTTAGCAATCTTTCATTTTACAATCTGGATATTTAACTAATGAAGTGAGCTTGAATCTGATTGGTTTATTTAATTCACACTTGATTGGTTTGTTTGCTTGTACCTGATGGGCTCATTACAGAATCTCGCTACCAGATATAAAAGGTGAAAAAGCTCAGCCCTGCTTGCACTCAGGCCAGGGCAGTCTCCTGGGGCTGTTGGCTTCAGGGGACTATGGCTGGAACCTGCCTCACTGGGGTTGAGGGAAGGGGAATGCCTGCATATCCCAGCCCCAGCAACGCCATCTTGCCTTAGGATTTCTGGGGGCTGTGGGCAACTCCATACAAGAGTACTAAAAATAACTTTAGGGCCTCCCTGGTGGGGCAGCAGTTGAGCACTGGGCTGCGAGGCTGCCCGCAGCCTCTGCAGCGCCGGTTCTATACCCGGCTGCAGGGCGAGGGTCCCACATGGTGCGCAGACCTCTCCTGCCACCCGCTGCTCCCCTCAGCAGTGTACTTCCTCACTTGGCCTGTTCTGCTTTCCTCTCTGGCTCTGGTGAATTCTTTCACCCTCCCACACTTCTGACTTTACCCAGTGCTTGTATAAATAAATAAATAAATAAATATTTAAAAAATAATAACTTTACACTCTTTAACCTGTAACACTATATGAAATGGATCACTTTCTTGTAAATGACGAACAACTACCATTAGAAAAAAAGGTTTGGCAGTTTCGTGTGTAAGTATCCATGTAACTATCATAAAACCTAATAATCAAAATCTTAGGAATTTATCCCAGAAAAATGTGAACCGTGTTTATACAAAAACCTGTACAAAAATGTTCATAGCAGTTTTATTTACCATATGTAGAATCATGAAGCTGAGAGCAACCCATCTTTCAGTAAGAATAGCTGAAGAAGTGTGATTGCACATCTTTACTATGAACAAACTAATCATCAATACAGAGACTACACACAACAATTTGGATGGAAGTCAAAAGAGTTTGATATTGTGCTCTGGTTATGCAAGATGATACCACTGATAGAAATGGAGTGAGGGGCTTTGTTCTATGTGTTTTACTGACTTTTGTAAACTTACCATTTTTTCAAAATAAAATGTTAAAAATCAGCAAGTTGTGTATGCGTCATCACTGGCCTTTGAACATATCCCTAAATTTAAGACAATAATGGAGAACTTCTTTTATGCCCTGCATTCTACATTAGACCACTTAGGATTGAGCTTAAGATAAATCAAGAAAAAGTGAAAATTGGGCCTCCCCTGTGGAGCAGCTGTTGAGCGCTGGGTTGAGCGCTGGTTTGATCCTGGGCCACCAGTGAGGGTCCTACATGGTGCATAGATCTCTCCTGCTGCCCACTGCTCCCCTCAGCAGTGTATTTTGTCAGTCTGCCTGTTCTGCTCCCTGCTCTGGCTCTGATGAATTCTCTCCCTCCTGCGCTTCTGACTATACCCAGTGCTAGTATAAACAAATAAAATAAATCTTTAAAAAAAAAGTGAAAGTTATAATATGGCAATAATAATAATATTTCCCCACTTCTATAGGGAAAAAAGGCCTAAATGAATATGCTTTTGTATCAGATTCCACTGTTGGATGATGTCACAACTTGGTTCCAAACCTGTAGGGGACTCCCATGATTTTCTTAATAGAAGCGATTATTCAAAAGCAGAGTATAGTTAACTTGATCTGAACTTCCACAACTTCTCAGACCTCTTCTCTTACATTCACCAGCATTGAAATGTATCCAAGAATTATTGTTAAGGTATAAAGAATTAATTAGACCATTCTAAAACTTAAAGGCATCTATAAGATGAAAGTAACAGGAATCACAAATTTATTTAGATACACTCAATTTTGGAAGACAGGCTACAAAACAGAGATGGAGTGGAATATTTTTGATTAGCTTTGAATGTAAGAGAATTGAAGAAATATGGAGCACCTGAGGCCTTCTTGGAAAAGTTGTATAAAGCATAAATTCAGTCATCTAGGTAATAAAGGGAGAAATAACAACAAAAGATGAGAAAGAGAGCACCACATTTATTTAATTATAGGCACCGGGACTAAAGCAAATGTATAAAGTATGGTCAAAGAACAGAAAGGAAGTGTCATAAAACTTGAACATGTGGAAATATTATGTTTAATTAAAATTTGGAAACAAATGAGAAAGAAGCAAGATGATTTTATTTTATAATAGTCTAGATTTGTTATTTAAAACTAATAAATAAGACACAATGGCATATCTAGACTTCAAGATAAAATGTTGAATATAAATTTTGGTTGTTCAGAGAGAGAATGAAGGGGTGAAAGAAATTGTCCTTACTCTGTCATTACTAATACTAAGGAGTCAATAGATACTACCTTAGTAACTAAATTATTAAGTGTAGCAGAAATGACCAACTAGAAAACATGTAGTTCTTCTAGTTATCAATAGATAACATAGAATTAAACATCAATAATGATTAATTGAAACATGAATGATAGATCAAGCTGGTATAGTAAAAGTTTATTGAGAAGAGCAGGAAAATGGTTTCTTAGTAAGAACATCTCTTTTTTATCAGAAAGGCACTAAAGATAATGGATTGTTCTCAATCATGACATAACAGAATCACAAAATGCTCTCAACTTTCTACTAATGAACCCTGGGAAAACAAATAACTAAAAACAACTACAAATTAGGACAAAGATTCTTGTGAATGGAATATTGTGGGGAGGACCAAGTTCATGTCTAAGATAAAAAATGAACTTAACACAAGAACAAATAAACAAAATAAATAAAGGCCTTTTCACTGTGTGTATTAAATAAAAAAAAAAAGTTATACAGCATGAAAATGAGGGTTAGTCAACCAGGTGATTTCAGGTCCCTTCCACCTGCATGGTTTCAAATCTATTCAAGCCAATGGAAGCCACCCTCTACTGACCAACCTCATCACTTTAGGGCTGCCATGAGCTCCAGACTCCAATCAGATACATTTATACAGACCTTCAGTTGGTCTCAAGAGCTATACTTCTTGTAAGGACAGAGTCCTTATACATTGTGGGAAGACAAGTTCTAAAAAATAACCCTTGCATGTTCAAGAGATTTCCAGTCTCAACGGAATAAACCTTCCATTCTAGCTGGCTCATAACTTCAAAAGGAAAATGATCTTAAAGGAGAACTAGAAGAAACTTGGCAAGTCATTCTAATCTTGAAGAAATGGAACAATTAACAGCAGATGAAAATTTGATGCTATTTTTAAACAAGACTGTGCTCTCTCTTTCTGGCTTAATAACTAAAAATACAAAAAAGACAAGTGTATTTTCTTCTTTCAAAGGAGAAAAATAGGTTTGTAATTATTTATACACTGAAGTAGAAATAATTCAAATTGGACTTCTAAGTATCAGAAATCTGTGGCTATGAATATTTTGGAGAAAAACAGTGTAAAATAATCTGTTCCTCTTATTTCTAAGAGGAATATTACAACGATAGTACTAAGAAACTTCTATTCAAAGACAGAGATGCCATTCAGTTACTATAAATTACCATTTGCAAAATGCAGTGTGTATTTGTCTATATGCTAAAATTGTCCTTGTGATTAGTGAATTTCTATGTGAGAATTTGGCTTCGGAAGACAGGCTTAAACCTAGTCTCACAGGTTTTTTCCACTTCTCTGAATATTGCCTTTGTTATCTGCTAAACATACACAATAAAGGGCTTTATAATTGGACTTGGTACATTTATAAGTCCAGAGAAGAGCTGTATATACAGGTGGAGTTTTATTAGCCATCTAGGAAAAATATTTTTCATCAATCTTTTAAATGAGACTTAAAACAAGTCTATTGTCACCTCTTTGTGTTAAATTAGAAAACAGTTGCTATAATTTCCTCTTGGTAATCTGGGCTCTCCAAATAAAGAAGATATCAGCCCCCAAAGAACTTGCAGTAAGATATTTCCCTCACGAACATGGTGTCTATAAATTAAAAAAGTGTTTATTTTCTACAAAGTTTTTGCCTCTTCAGAGGCCAAGTCTTAAGATTGCTAGACACTCTCCTCACTGCTATCTTAGATGGAAGGAATTTTGGTTATGGAAAAGGGAGAAAATTAGAAGGCCAACTTTTTTTTTTTTTAATGGAGTAAAATCAAATGAAGGATTAGACATGCAATTCACAAGGCAATATTTAGCTCTACAACCACATTACACTTTGGTAAAATGAATACCAAAATGCCAACAGCAAAATATTGATGCCATGCCAGACTACCACAGGAAATACTGACAGCCTGTGCAGTGGGGTGGAAGTGGGGCATGGCTTCTTGAATATGATTAGGGATTGTTTCATGGTTTTTGTAGCTGGAAGACATTCAGTATATCAAACACAAATCTTAACATTTCATTTCAGTTCTGAGCCAGTTTTTACATTTCCTAAGACTGGAGTCAGATACCCATTAAGATATAAACATTTACTCAAGGTCTATCCATGATGTTAGAACCAGCTCTGGAAGGTCGGATCTTAGTCCTGGTCTCAAGCACCTTCCACCTACCACAGGGGTTCCTCACTCTCTTCTGACATCTCTATCTCTGTTGGTGAGACTTTGGTTCCTAAGGATTCACCTGGTGCAGAAACAAACAAATAAAATAATACTTTCTTTATAAACATATTAATACTGTATTTTCAACCTGGGTGTTCACACATCAGTTATTTTTATCTAATATTGAAGAGGATTTGATAGCATTCAGAATATAATTTGAGTCTTTGAGATGATGAGAGCAGTGGGCATGACAGGAGAGGTCTGCCGCCCCATATAGGTTAGCTCCCTGGCTAGGGATGGAACTCATGTCTCAGTGGCTGGCAATAGCTTAATAGCACTGTGTCTTTAAACCCTGCACCACCAGGGAGGCTGATAGCATTTCTTTTGATCCACTTATCTGTTCTGGGGCATTTAGGCTGTTTCCATATCTTGGATATTGTAAGTAGCACTGCTGTAAACATAGGAGTGAAAGTTTAGTTTCAAATTAGTGTTTTCATGCTCTTTGGACTGATATCTAGGAGTAGAATTGATGGGTCATATGGTAAATCCATTTTTAGTCTTTTGGGGAGTGTCCACATTTCTTTTCATAGGGGCTGGGCCAGTCTACATTCCCACCAACAGATGTTCCTTTTCCTTCAGACCTTTCCTCACCAGCACTTATTGTTAGTAGTCTGTGATATGGTTCATTCTCTGGGTGAAAAGTTATCTTATTGTGGCTTTGATTTGCATTTCCATGAAGATAAGTGATGATGAGAATTTTTTCATATGCCTGTTGGCTGTCTGCCTGTCTTCTGCGGAGATGTGCCATGCCTATCTATCTCTTCTGCCCATTTAATTGTCTTTTTTTTTTTTTTTGCTTTTCTTTTTGTTGAGTTCTGTTAACTCTTTGTAGATATTTGATATCACTCTCTGTTCACATGTATGTTGTGCATATATCTTTCTCCCAATTAGTAGGGTGTCTCTCTTTGCTTGGTCACTGTCTTTTTAAACTGTACAGAAACTTTTTAGTTTGATATAGTCCCAGGTGTTTATTTTCTCCTTTATTTTCCCTTGCTGCTGGAGGTAAGTCTGCAAATGTCTTTCTGAGGTTTATGTATAGAGTGTTTTGCCTATGTATTCTTCAGTGTATTTTATGGTTTCAGGTAAGACATTTCAAATTGATTTTCATGTATAGCTTAAGATAATGGTCTTTTCATGTGCCAGTCCAGTTTTCCAACCACTATTTATTCAGACTTTCCTTGGTCCAGTGCATTTCCCTTGCTCCTTTGTAGTATAGTAGTTATCCATAAATGTGGTGCTTTAATTCTGGGCTATCAATTCTATTACATTGGTCTGTGTGTCTGTTTTTGTTTCTGTGCCATTCTGTTTTAATTATTATAGTTTCATAGTGTAGTTTGAAGTTTGGATGTGTGATCCCTCCATTTTTCCTATTTCAAGTCAGGAGAGCTTTGGCTGTTCAGAGTTTTTTTTTTTGTGTGTGTGTGTGTGTGTTTCCATATAAATTTCAATAATCTTTGTTCTATTTCTTTGAAGAATACCACTGGGATTTTAATTGGGATTGCATTGAATTTGTAAATTGCTTTAGGTAGGATGGCCATTTTAACAGTGTTGATTCTTCCAACCCATGAACAGGGAATAACTTTCAATTACTATCTGTTTTCTATTTCTTTTTACAGTGTCTTATACTTTTCCTTGCACTTCCTTTGTTAGGTTTATTTTTAAGTAATTAATTTTATTTTGAGATTGTAAAATGGGATGACTTTCTTAATTTCTTCTTCTAGTTCATTATTTGTATATAGGAAGGCAACTAATTTTTGCGTATTGATTTTGTCTCCTGCCATTTTGCTGAACTGGTTTGTTGTGTAAATTCATTTTTCTATGGAATCTTTGGCAATCTCTATGTATATTATCATATCATTTGCAAATAATTATAGTTTTACTTTTTCCTTCCCAATTTGGATTCATTTTATTGCTTTCTCTTGCCTACCAGCCCTAGATAGGACTTTTAATATATGTTGAATGGTAGTGATGAGAGTGGACATCCTTGTCTTGTACAGGATCTTGGTGGAAAGGTTTCAGTTTTTCTGCCATTGAAAATGACATTAGCTTTTTGTTTTGGTATGTGGCTTTTATTATGTTAAGATGCATTCCATTTACCCCCAGTTTCTCAAGGATTTTCATCATAAATGGATGCTGAATCTGACCAAATGCTTTTACAGCATCTATTGTTATAAGCACGCAACTTTTCATTTTCATTTTGTTTATGTGGTATATTACGTTAATTAATTTTTGGATGTTGAACCATCCTTGTGTTCCTGGTTTAAATCCCACTTAATGTATAACCTTTATAATCCATTGTTAGATTCAGTTTGCTAAGATTTAGAATTTTTGCATGTGTTTATTAGGGATATTTTTTCTATAGTTTGTTCTGTTTTGTTTTGTTTTTCTTTCTGTCTTCTAAGTTTGTTTAGGTATTAGTGTAATGTAGCCTCATAAAATATGTTTGGAAGAATTCTTTTGTCTCGAGTTTTTGAAAGAGCCTAAGCAGGAAAGGGATAAGTTCAAAACTCACTTGTGAAGCCATCTGGTCCTGAATTTTTTTTTTTTTTTGAGAGTTTTGATTACTCTTTTAGTTTCTTTGCTTGTGATTGAATTGTTCAGGTTTTCTATTTCTTCCCTATTGGATGAGTGCATAATTCTAAGATTTGGATGAGTGCATAGTTCTAAGAATCTGTCCATTTTGCCTAGGTTGTTTAATTTGTTTGCATGTAAATATTTATAGTAATCTCATCATCCTCTGAATTTCTGCAATGTCTGTTGTAACATCTCCTCTATCATTTTTGGTCTTATTTATTTGAGTTTCCTCCCCCTTTCTCTTAGTGAGCCTCGATAATAATTGTCATTTTATTTACTTTTTTCAAGAACCAGCTTTTAGTTTATTGATTTTTTTTTTTTTTACTTTCTTTGGTTTCTATTTGATTTATTTCTGGTCCAATTTTTATTGTTTTCTTCCTTCTACTGGCTTTTGGATTTTTTTTGTTTTCTTTTTGTTGTTCCTTGAGATGAGAGACTAGGTTGTTTGTTTTGGTTCTTTCTAGTTTCCTACTGTGAGCTGCCTTCCTATATGCTTCCCTTTTAATACTGCTTCTGTTGTGCCCCACCCATTCTGAAATGCATCTTCCCTATCATTTGCCTTGAAGTATTTTTTTAATTTCTTCTTTGATTTACTCATTAATCCAGTGATTATTAAGTAAAGTGTTATTCAGTCTCCACACATTAAAGCATTTCCTTGTTTTCTTTTTATAGTTTGATTTGTTTTATAGTTTGATTTATAGTTGATTTGCAGTTCAGTGTCTTTATGAGCAGAGAAGATTCTTGATAATTTCTATTTTCATAAATTTGCTGATTTTTTTCTTAGACATAGTTTGTAGTCAAACCTGAAAAATGACCATGTACACTTAATAAAAATGTGATTCCTTTTTAAAAAAGAATTATTCCTTTACATTAAGATTTTTATTTATTTTTGTGTAGAAAAAATGTGCTGTAGGCCAGACGTGTGGGGGCTGAGAGGATTCACCAGAGACAGAGTGGGCAGATCCACTGAAGTACACTACTAAGGGGATCGAACCGGCGTGCAGAGGCTGCGGGCAGCTTCGCAGCCCAGGGCTCAACCGCTGCACCACCAGGGGAGGCCCTCATCAATAGATTTTTAAGTTTTTGTCGAATACTATCTCTGACAAGTGATACGATCATGTGTGCTATTTTTCTTAGTGTGCAGATAGTAGATTACTGACAACTGTTTTCAAATATTGAACCACTTTTACATGACTGGAAAAAATCAAATTTGCTAATGATATGCATTTTAATAAATTTGCTGATATTCTGTTGTTTTCATCTCTGTTGTGAAAGATTTTGTGTGCAGTTTTTTATTACTATTTTTGGAATATCTTTTTGTGTGTATTGGTAGTAAGATAATGTCCTTATAGACTGAGTTAACAATGTTTCCTTTGCTTCTAATTTCTGGAAGCAATTATATAGAAATCATATCATTTCAATTTAAAATTTCAGAATGATTCAGTGAAACCACCTGAAACTAGTGTTTTTCTTCACTTAATCAGTGATTTAATTTTAGGAGGTATAAGCATTATGTAGTTTATCTAGTTCTCCATGTGTGAGTTTTTGGTAGTGTGTGTCTTTAGGTATACTTTAAGTATTTGCATACTTTACAATGTTCCTTTATTAACCTTTCAATATCTTCATTTTCTAGTAGCAACCTTGTTTTGTTTCTGATTTCTGTAATGAGTATCTTATGTTTTACTCTTTGTCAGTCATTCTACAAACTTGTCAACTTTATTGATCTTATTAAATAACTTAGTTTCATTGATCTTTCTCCACTATTTATATTTTAAAATTTATTAATTTCTGAAATTATCTTTATTTCTTCATTCTTTTTCCTTTGGTTTATTTTGTCCTACATTTTCCAGTCCCTTTAGGTAAGAGCTTAGATCAATAATTTGAGACATCCTCATTTGTAATGTAATCATATAATGCTAAATTTCTTTGCAGTACTGACGGCTTAGTTGAATCCCATAAAATTTAACATAAATTTTATTCAGCTCTCTTTCCATATATATTTATTTTCTTTGATGCTTCTGCTTTTGTGCATGTGTTGCTTATAAGAATATTGTTTAATTTCCATCTTTCTGTTTTTCCAATATTTTTCCTGTTATTTAATTCTAATTTGATTCTTTATAGTCATAAAACAGTCTGTAGGACTTCAATTATTTAAAATGTGCTTAGATTTGTTTTATGACTCACGATGTGGTCTGTCTTGGAAACCCTGGGGAAAAAATTTCTCTTCTCTGTTGTTTGGTGAATTAAATTCTATAGATTGATAATGTTAAGATTTTCTACATTCTTGTTGATATTCTGACTAGAAGTTGTATCAACTGGTGAGAGCAAAGTGCTTACCTTCCCCAATTGTCACTATGGATTTGTCTCTTTCTTTTAGTTTAATCAGATTTTGTTTCATCTATTTAAGGGATCTGATGATTCCTGTATACAGATTTGAATCATTACATCTCCCTAGTGGACTCATTCTTTCATCATCTATAATTTTATTTTCTTGGAAGTCTATCTTGTCAAATATTAATATATTCATCCCTGCTCTTTTTTAATTTGTATTTGTGTGGTCTATATTTTTCATTGTTTTACTTTTATTTACATCTGATGAATTTGAAGTGAGTTTAAATATCCTGTAGGTAACCCCTGCTATTAATACTGTTGTTCTTTTAATCTACTGTATCTTTTAGTTATTATGACCATTTATATTTAAGGTAATTTTTATATGATAATAGATATGTCTTTTATGTTATTTGTTTTCTCTCGTTTTCATTCCTCAATGTCTCTTTCTATGAAATATTTCATATTTTAAGAATCCCATCTTAATTTACTTGTATTTTTTGTCTTTTTACAGAGTTGTCACAGTGCTTCCTTTGGGTATTGCAATATAAACATATATCTTATAATTTGCTACTATTATAAAAAGTTTACCACTTTAAGTGAAATATGGGCAACTCAGTTCTATTTAAGTCCATTTACCTTTTTCTATAAAAAAGTCATCATATTTAGTATCAAATAGTGTTATAATTTTTGCTTAAATCATCAAATATGATTGACAAAATCATGAGAAAAAAGATTGTCTATTGTATGTATTTTGTCTGGGGAGTCTTTTTTTTTTTTTTAAAGATTTTTTTTTTTTTAATAGAGGTATGTTTTTATTTATTTATTTGTTTGGGTTTTTTTTGTTTATGCATGCACTGGGTACAGTCAGAAGCGCGGGAGGGTGAAAGAATTCACCAGAGCCAGAGCGGGGAGCAGAGCAGGCAGAAGGACCGAAGTACACTGCTGAGGGGAGCAGCGGGCGGCAGGAGAGGTCTGCGCGCCATGTGGGACCCTCCTCCGGTGGCCGGGAAGCAGCCGGGGATAGAACCGGCGCCGCAGAGGCCGCGGGCAGCTTCGCAACCCAGCGCTCTACCGCTGCGCCACCTGGGAGGCCCTGTCTGGGGAGTCTTTACGCTTTATTTCTCTCCAATTATCTTTCAGCCCTACTACTAGTTCCTGTCTTTCGGGCACACTGCTAATATGATTCTTGTTATTTTTCACAGGATTCAAAGGTTCTCTTTGTATTTTGTATAATCTTGTTCAGACTGAAAGAGAGAGGATGAACTCTAATATTTTATCTTTAAACTGGCAAAATTGGGCCTCCCCAGTAATGCGCTGGGTTGCCAACCTGCCCGTGGACACTGCAGCGCTGGTTCGATCTCCGGCTGCCTGGTAAGGGTCTCTTATGGCGCATAGACCTCTCCTGCTGTGCCCACTGCTCCCTCAGCAGTGTATTTCCTCATTCTTTCTGTTCTGTTCCCCGCTCTTGCTCTGGTGAGTTCTCTCACCCTCCCGCGCTTCTGACTGTACCCAGTCCTTGTATAAATAAATAAGTAAATCTATAAATAAATAAATAAACTGGCAAAATATTTTATTTGTTATATTTTTTTGTTCTATATTCTCCTCTGGATCTCTTTTATAACTTTCAAATTCTTTGCTGAATTTTTTTTTTTAAATTTGTTTTGTTAAATTTGTTTCAGAAGACTTTTTAATAGATTGTTATGTATTTTTGACAGCTACTTTAAAACCTTTGTCAGATCGGGCTTCCCCGGTGGTGCAGCAGGTTGAGAGCTGCGGTGTGAAGCAATCCACAGCCTCTCCAGCATGGGTTCAATTCCCGGCAGGCCAAGGAGAAACCCACATCGTGTGGCAGACCTCTCCTTCTTCTCCTGCTGCTCCCCTCTGCAGTGTCTTCAGTCTGTCTGCCTGTTCTGCTTCCCACTCTCTCTGGTGAATTCTTTCACCCTTCCGCACCTCTGACCTGTAACCCAGTTCTTGTATAAATAAATGAATCTTTAAAAAAAAAAACCTTTGTCAGTTAATTGTAGCAACTGATCTGTGCTGCTGTTGGTACCCCTAAAATCCACCACCTCAAAATCTTTACACACAGCTGTTTAGTACAATTTTTAGTACTAAAATGTAGCAACTAAAATCAGTTCATAGAAGTTTGTTGTATGTATTTCTGATGGCTTAATGATACCAGGGGCACATTTAAGTTAAAGAAAATTAATCTTCCTACGACAATGCAGAAAGAAAGTTCACAGCTTAATGGATAAAGTGAACAACTTACAGGAATCCTTAAGTCCATGCCCTAAGATGTTTTATAATTTTCCTTCTGAGAAAACAAAAAAAAAAGTGGGGGTGGGGGGGAATTATCAGAGGTTGATATGTGGAGGTAGAGTGAATAAATTTTAAAAGAATTTCTTGTGGGAAGAAACTAACAGGAATCTGGAAATAGGAATGAAACCCACATCTCTTTTTTACATCATTATTTTGTTCTTGTTATATCTGTATATTTGATATAATCAGTTATCAACCTTGGGTAGGATAACTATGTATAATTGAGAGAATCATTTTTGTGTTTGTCTATTATAAAGCAGCAGCAGAACATGGGTGAAGCAGTTTACCTAAGGGAGACCCAATCTTATCCCATCTTTAGCAATTCTGGCTGCCAGAACATGGTGTCTGTCCATCTACGAGATTTGACTCTACGTGATCTGACAATACCCTGACAATATTTGCATTTGCCCTTGATTTTTTCCTATATATGACATTTCTTCAGTAGCAAAATCAATTATTATATCTTAAAAGTTACATCAAAATAAATGTGTAGGAAACATTTTTCCAACATGTTCAGGTTGAAGAATAAACATTTTTAGGGATCTTAGTATTCCATTATGATTTTTTCAAGTTCCTTAAGTGTTGCCATTTGTTTTTAGCAGGGTGCCTTTTGATATGACTTGTGCTGGATACTTACAATGAACAACAGAAGCCCTGCCAACCTCTCAGATATTTCAGGAAATATCCCTGGTAATGTTGGAGAATATGAAAAGAAGCACTGCAGTTCTGAATTTTCCAATAATTAAGGCATCAGTTCTTCTCCCCTTCACAATGTCTTAGAGTCAGTCCGCTGCAGATAATAATGTACACAGATTACTTCACCATCTGCAACTCCACTGGATTCTGAGTTCCAGTCTGATGTTTCCAGATGCATCCTGGATTATAGAACCTGTAGTTCCAAAGTGAAAATCTCTAAAACAAATTATTTCCCAAATTATTTATCCTCCTCATTCTGCTTTTTCTCACATTGTGTATGGCTTTTTAGACCATAGTCATTATTCATTATTCACAGGGGCAAAGTATTTTCCTCTGTCCTGCAAGTTAGCTTGCATGGAACTTGTCTTTCCTGTTCAAATCAGCTAATTGGAGTCTGAACCCCCATCCCAATCTGATCTCACATACCAACCCAACACTTGCTTACCTCAAATCATTCTAAGGCCACATACCAAACAACCAGACCACACCTATATATAGTCCAAAGACAGACTAGTTAATCCAAAATTATTTATTTTACCTGCTTTGCCTTTCCTGGGGAAACCCTAATATATGCTCTGGTCTATGATCTTCCATGGCTCCTTCTGCCTACTGACCAACCTTGTTCTTCCCCACAAAGACTTGCATGGTGAGGTTTGCCCTAGTGTTAAGGAAATGTGACAGCAAAGTAAACAGTAAAAACAGCATCTTTTTTTTTTTTAAGATTTATTTATTTATTTATACAAGTACTGGGTACAGTCAGCAGCGCGGGAGGGAGAGAGAATTCACCAGAGCCAGAGCTGGGAGCAGAGCAGGCAGAAGGACCGAAGTACACTGCTGAGGGGAGCAGCGGGCGGCAGGAGAGGTCTGCGCGCCATGTGGGACCCTCCTCCGGTGGCCAGGGAGCATCTGGGGATCGACCCGCACTGCAGAGGCTGCAGGCAGTTTCGCAACCCAGTGCTCAACCGCTGCACCACTGGGGAGGCCCAAAAACAGCATCTTTACTGTTTATCATATTAGCACCATTTCTGTCGCACACAGTAAAATCACATAAATAAAAGGATGGGCAGCGAAGCCATCCAAACTCCTCATAGGCAATAAGAGTTCTGAAACTTTAATTTTACTTTCAACTTATTGTCATATGTGTCTTCAAGTTAGTGATTATTTTGCTTTTAGAGTTTAATGCCTTTTACCACCTAGTTCATAAAAAACAGTAGTGATGTATGTCAGTGGTATACTGGAATCAAGGTGCAGAGCCTAAATGCATTTCTCATCCAGGATGCATCAAATACAGGTGTTTCCTACTCCTATATCCCCTCATCCCTTCAGGTCACCAATGAAGGTAAAGATGTGATCCTGCCTGAGGCCTGAACTGTTGCATCGGGCAACACCACACTGACAAAAACACAGGAGTCGTGGAGCAGGCTGCACAAGGCAGGATGCTGCTAAGAGCAAGATCCTGGCCATTTTTATTTATAGAATAATCATACAGCATCAGCTATGTGCATTAGGAGGACAAGGAGAAAAGGATGGGTGAAACTTAGGAATGTTATCTAGGGCTTGGGGCCATGAGTCTGCTGACCATGTTATCAACTTGATGACCAAGTGTTGTAATTGAAACTGGACCCCAGACCCCCGGCCATGGTCCTAATCTTATCAAGGCATTCCACTGATCAGCTTCTGGAGTCCCTTGTCATACATCAGTCCTCAGGCCCCTAGGCGTTCCTGGTCATACCCTTCCCAGAGTGATCAAGCTTTCTGCTCTTGATTGATATGAAAGGCACCTTGTAAAGTTTGGGTCATATGACTGTGACTGGACAGTTTTGACCTTTGTATAGGAATGCAGAACTGCAGGTAACCGTAATGATTGCTGAACAGGCTGCTTAAGTCTAGCAGGCCACTTAAGTGTAGCACGCCGACGCTGAACTCTGTAAACTGGCATTTGCTGTGCACATACTGCCAAATGACCTGGAACCAATTACAATTAACATGTGTATATGTGTGTTTTTGTGTGTGTGTGTGTACTTATTTGTATATGTATGCAGCTCTCTGTGTATGAGTGTAATCCTGTGATGGGTGCACATGTTTATGAAGTGCGTGCCATGAGAACCGGTATTTGTAGACATGTGTGCTGTGTGTGCATATATATTTTGTGTGTGACTTACATGTGTGATGTGCATAATCATTGTGTCTATGCATGTGCAAATGTGATGGTTGCATGTGTATGTGATATGATATGCATGTGTGTTCATGTCTTATTGTGTGATTTATTTGTATATGCAAGTGTGTGTGCATATCTCTGTGTGTTTGTGTGTGGTGTGTGAATGTGTGCACATGCATGTACACTGTGTGTATGTGTTGTGTGTATACATGTATGTTTGTGTGGGGACAAGTGATCATCACTCTGTATGTGTGATGGTGTGATATAAGCATGAGTGGTGTATATGTATGTGTGTGTGTGTATATATATATATATACATGTGAGTGTGCATATGTGTGTGTGGTTGTGTATATATTTGTGTGATGGTGTCTATAGACATAGACACATGCTTACGTGTGGTATATGTATGTGTGTGCATGTGAGTCTCTGGAGAACAGAACACTCACTCACTACCTTGCTAAAGGTGATGGATCTAGATCCTGGAATAACAGGCCAAGTTCCTCTGCAACCCTCTTTCTCCATTGTTCTACCTTGCTACCCAAAGAAAACACACTAAAATTAAACTTCTTGGAGGATTTCCCTTCCAGCTAAGGAGACAGGAAGGCAATTTCCCCACCCTGTGTCCAGAGGGCTTACCTCTTGTCCACACAAATGATGACTGCAATCAAAGTGGGTTTTATCTAGTCAGAAATGCTGGAGCCTTTTAAACTTTTTTTCAACACAAGTTATTGTTTTGTTTTTCCTAGATGGGTCAAGGTCAAGGTAATCTAGTGTTAGCATCTGTGGTTTTCAGGAATCCCATCCTCCCCAAGCATATATCATTTTAAAAACAGATTTCCCGAGAGATTCTGAACCACATTGTTAAACTTACATACCAAGTGATAAACAACACAATTCCAGGGAGACTTCACTGGAACCAGTAACCTATCCTCTCCTTATCTTTTTCTTATAAATATTGCTTATTCTTCCTAAATTCCTACAGTAGAGTTTATTTTAAAGACTATTCATTTGGACTAAGGCTATTTGTATACAATGGTGTAGTTTCCATGGAAAAAGTGAATATAACTGTGCTAGATTACTGTGGTTTTAAGGATTAAATGTTAAATCAGCTTTTGTGAATTTGCATGCATGATTTATGCCTGCATGATATTCTTTCTTATTAAAGATTTCTTGTACCTCTTACTAGACTAGATAACCCCCCAAAATATGGAGCATTTGAATTTACCATGTTTTTTTATATTTGAGAATGAATGAAAAAATGTGAGGATTTCAGAGTACAAGAAATTAACTTATGCTTAATTCTCAGCATATAAACAATGAGATGCCCTTCCCTGAGACCCCCATTGCACTTTCTGGTCTTATCTGTAATTTCTACCCCTAAATTCTAACTCCCTGTTCTGCTGCAGGTATGTAACTACTTCTCAAGAGGTTTTTGCCTCTGGATCTTCATATATACTTTCCTCTCCTCCTGAATCACTTTGGCCCAAGAAATTTTGTTTCTTCATCTCAGATATCTGTCCAAGCATCAACCTATAAATGAGTACTCCTCTGACAAATAAAAGAGCAACAATCCATCCTCAACTCAACACTTGCTACCCGCTTAGACATGTATTTTTTTTTTCTCCAACATTTACTGACCTCTGAAAAAAAGATATTTCCATTTAAAAATGTATTTTCTGTTTCCATTTGCTTGTTGCTGTAGTTCTATACACAGTAGTTCCTGGCACATTATTGGCAAAGGATACATATCATCTAAAAGACTAAGCAGGGCCTACCTGGTGGCGCAAAGGGTTAAGACACAGCACTATGAAGCTATCCACAGCCATTGCAGCACAAGTTCGATCCCCGGCCAGGAAGGTGACCCACATGGCCCAGCAGACCTCTCCTGTCTCGCCCACTGCTCCCCTCAGCAATGTATTTGTCAATCCACCTGTTCTGTTCCCCACTCTGTCTCTGGTGAAACCTCTCATCCCCCACACCTTTGGCCTGTACCCCAGTTCTTGTATGCATAAATAAATCTTTAAAAAAATAAAATAAAAGACTAAGCAGTGAATGCAATGTAGTCCCAAGAATTAAGAGCCCTGAAAGGCAGAGTTCTTCTAATCTAATCTGTGACTTAACTCTAATGCCAATTCAAGATAAAAGTTTAAAAGTGGCATATGGCTGCTAGGCAATGCACATTAGTCACAAGAAGGGATATTACATCTTTAAAGGAAGATACTGTTGTGCTTTTCCTCCTTGATTGCTAAACATATCTGTATTAGAGAAATAATTGTGTTAAGTAGAGTGTCAGAGTCATCGCTTGGGGAAAATACATTTTACAAATGATCCTTCAATGACACTCTCAAGTTGAAATCAATGTTTTTATAGGTTTTCATCACAGGAAGTCACTGTCGTTGGTTCAATGAAGTGCCTGTGAAGACAGAGAAAGGCAGTCAAGGCAGCCCCATTACCTGCAGGGAAAGGATATCTCTTTGTAACTGAATTCTAAGGAATTTTCATCTAGGTCACTCATCTATTTTAAAACTGAAGATAAATGAAATTATCCTCAAAATATCTGCCCTTCTACTGAGCAGGTAAAGTCTGGTCATGACTTTTTGAAGTCATTGAAAACTCTTCTTGTAGATTCCCATTTCCTCCCCTTGTAGCTTCCAAATGATCTTCACCAGTACCTGCATGTCCAGGTTTGCACAGAAAACAGACATGAAAACAGAAACATGAAGACAAAGAAACAGAAACACACCGAAATGGGAAACAAACAGATGTAGAAACATACAAGACACTAGAAATATACAGGTCTAGTATATGCAGACATGGAGATGGAAACACACATTTGTGTAAATTGAAACATGGAGATGCTGGATAAAGAAGATGTGCTATAAATTTGCAGCAACATGGATGGCGCTGGAAGGGATCATGCTCAGCGAAATAAGCCAGAAAGAAAAAGAAAAATACCGGATGGTTTCACTCATAGCAGGAATCTAGAAAACTTAAATAAGGGACCAGGAAAATGAATAACTATAAGAAAGTGAAAATCAAAATCAACAAAAACGATGAACCAGAGACACTTTTTGGGGGTGGGGTGGGAGGGGAGGGACTGGGGTCAGAATGGGGGGTTGCAATTGTATGGGGAATATAAAAATAAAATTTATTATTTATAAAAAAAGAAGATGTGCTATATATACACAATGCAATACTACTCAGCTATCAAAGAAAATAAACTCATGCCATTTACATCAACATGGATGAAGCTAGAAGGGATATGCTCAGTGAAATAAGTTAGAAAAAGAAAACTGTTGGATGGTTTCACTTATAGGGAGAATATAGGGGAACCAAAGAAGGGATCAGGGAAAAAAAAAAAAACTAGCAGACAATCTATCCATCAGAGGCATTCAGCAGGAGAGTGGGAGGAAAAGGGATTAAAACAGGGGACGGAAAAGCACAAGAGATTATCATGACAGTTCATGGTGTCTTGGTGGTAATTTTATGGGGATTACACCTGAGAGGAGAAATCAAAGTTGTACAAAAATGAACAATGATGTAAAAAGAAAGAAAGAAGGAAGGTTGGGAGGGAGGGAGGAAGGGAGGGAGGGAGGGAGGGAGGGAGGGAGGGAGGGAGGGAGGGAAGGAAGGAAGAAGGAAGGAAGGAAGGAAGGAAGGAAGGAAGGAAGGAAGGAAGGAAGGAAGGAAGGAAGGAAGGAAAGAAAGAAGGAAAGAAAGAAAGAAGGAAAGAAAGAAACAAAGAAGGAAACAAAGAAGGAAACAAAGAAGGAAACAAAGAAGGAAAGAAGGAGAACACAGATGCAGAAAAAGACATGGGGAAGATGAAGATGTGGAAAATACCCTCAGGGAGAAAATATACACTTAGGAACACACAAATGAAAAAAACATTTAGGCACAGAAACATACCGCTAAGGAAGCAGGCAGATGCAGGAGCTTTCAGGCAAAGAAACTAAAATAAAATTTTCACAATGCAATGTTTACAGGCTCATTATTTTCCAAGTGCTTCAATATTTACTATTTAATTCTTTTGCATTTTCTTTATCTTGAAGTTTACATTTTATCTTATATCTTTTATCTTAAAACCTACTAATTTATTTCACTGCTTTCTTTGGATCAAAATCAGCAGTTGAAAAACACTGATAGAAGGCAAAATTCAAACTTCTTAACATAACAGTCTATACATTTTTACAAGATGACCAAACTTGTCCTTCTTCTACATAAATTTCCCCTCCCACACAGAACCATGGCTTCCCAAATACACCTGTACTTCTGTAATCTCCACTGTTGTTGTCCACCAGGCCATATTTGAAGTGTGTCCAGGCCATATTTGAAGTGGGCATTTCTGGGCTTCACAATCTAGTTCTAGTCTCCAGATCACTATCTGGATGTCCCCTATACAGTGTTACAGGAGGTTTTTCTGTGTCTTTGTTATTTGCCTGAACACACAGTAATTACCAGGTACAACAGTCATGCACATAGCATTTTTTATCTTGTAATATCAGTACCTGACACAATAACCAACACAGAGTTAGGGATCCATTGACAGTAAAGATGATGATTTTTAGAGACTGGGCAAGAAATTATGAAAGTGATTCAGTGATCTACCACTATCTCCTTCTTGAGACATACAGTGGCATTGTTCAAGATGTTGTTTGTGACTTAACAATGACATGAAAAATTCACTTCATTATGCTTAAGTAGAAAGGGGGAAAGCACTTTGAAAGAACTGGAGTTTTTCATTACCACAAAAACACTTTATTCTTACAGGATAAGCTCTTGAAGTTTTGACATGTTGTGATATGCTCCTACAAATTCATGACCCCATTGGTCATGTCAGTTCCTAGTCCACTTACTCAATGTGCCACCGGCAATCCTCTTTTCCCCAAGGGCCCACTTTCATTCCTGCACACACACTGTTGAATCTATGTTGAAAGCACTTTCCCGCTCTTTATTTTCTGGGATCTCCTGTACTGCTCAGAGAAACAGGAAATATGCATGGGGGAAAAGGGTGATTTTTTTTTTTTACTTCCTTATTTCCATTGATCTCTGCCCCTGATCCACAGCAGCTCCTTCAACAGAGCTGCTAAAACAATTCCATTTCAGGAGCTGCCTTTCCTCTTCCTATCATCATCCACCAATCTCCATAAATAGTTTCCATCTGATCTTCAGGATAATTATGACTCCTATCCCTTAACAGGGATACTTCCTTCCTCTCTATCAGTCTTGTTCTCAATTTTCTGTGGTCCTGAACAAACTCAGAGAAAATTATTGTCTTTCAGTCACTGTCTTACCAACTCTCCAATTTAGACTTACATGTTTTCATACCCACCTGGAAAAAGCACAACCCTAAATATCACATGAAGTGCATGTCTTCTCAATAATACATTCCAGATGTTGACACAAAAATAGTGTCCCATCTTTAGATTCCCAATATTAAGAAGTAATCCAGCTATACGTATGTTTAACATACTTACTTTTACACTTCTTTAAAATGATAACAATTTCTTCAACCTTTGCCACTGTCAATGTATGCCTCTTAGATGAGTGTGATGTGTTAACATACATCTGAAGAGGTGTGAAACTATACCCATGGATCATGATGGTGTTGAGACCAACATTACCTCAATTAAAAAAATATATATAATTTAAAAAATAAAGAGAGGAATTCCACCCAATTCATGGTGAAACAGAGAGGTTGTGATCAATATTTCCCCTAAAAATGACTGTAAAATTGATAATCTTCTCAAAGGAAGACTCAGAAGTTCCCCAGCATAGTTCCAGGACTTTCATGGAAGACTCAACCTAAGGTTAGTGGCTGGCAGCAAGGAGGAGTATGGAGAAACAAAGGAAGGTACAGATTGCAGAGTAGATACCAGATCAGGCAGTATGGGCTGAGAGTCAGTATCCATACATGATTGAGGATTCTGGGGATGCAAGAATTTCCCTGGAGGAACTTAGCAGAAAGGACGTGCATTCTCACATAGGCACAAGAATGATCTGGAAATTTGGGAACTCCACAACTAGAGTAGGCAAAAAAGTGTTCCCACCAACCCCCTCCCAATGTAAGCAAAGAAAGTGCTCCCATCACCCCCCTCCAAGAAGTAAGAAGCCAAAGAGTCACCAGGAAAAATCAGGCCAGTCTACATAATGGGTGCAATAAGAGAGAAGGATTGGTGAAAGAGAACTCACCAATCCCTTGGAAGCTATCGACTGGCACACAAAGATTACACCACCAGTCCCTTAGAGGTGGCATATCAGTGCTCGGGCTACTGTGGTACTAAGCCATACAACAGGGTACAAACCCACTACAGCATCTCCTGCCTGCCAGTCCCAACTGAGTCCAGGAGCATAAGCTGTGTGGACCAGAGATAGATCCCTAAGCAGAAGACTCAAGTTTCGTAGATCACGATCCTCAGAAAAAAGGCAAATGGTAAGTGGGTGGGAAGCTAGGATTACTGAAGCACCAATTAGAGCATGAAATGGAGAGAGAGAAAAGGTGATGGCAGTGACCAACACCACGTTTCAAAAAAATTGAAATTAAGAATGTAAGCCCCAGACGTTCTCCTGGCCCTGCCTCACACCAAGTTAATCTAAAAAGAGACACAAGCAACATTAAATTCCTAGTGCTCCAACCACAAAAATAACAAAGAAGTCAGCATATGTGTCTATGAAGCAAGGAACATATGAACATGAGATGGAAAAGTAAAAGAAGAAGCTTTGTGACATATAAAAAGGGTGCAGAAATATAGGTCATACCATACGTTTTAAAGGAAAAATATTGAAAATATGAAGTGAGCTTCTAGGTCAATCAAAGGCAGATAGACAGATGCAAAATGTTAGGAGATTCAAGAACAAAGATAGTTTAACATGAAAATATTAAAAGATTAAAATAACCCAAAAAGACCCTGAATGAAATAAGACTAATGTAGAAAGTGTTTTAAATAGAATTGAACTGCAGAAGAATTACAGAAATAGAAGATACAAATGTACAAATCACTCAATTAGAAAAAGAGAGAGAGAAAATACACAGGGAAAATGAGGAAATTATGAGAAATATAGGAGTCAGTTAGAAGAGGAAATATAAGGATAATGGCTGTTCCAGAGGTGACAGTGAGAGAAGAGAGCAGAGACCTATTCAAAGACATAACAACTGAGAATTTCCCAAACCTAAGGGATGAATTAAGAATGGATATCCAGGAAGCAGAGTGAGCACCCAAATTTCTAAAAGGACATTCACAAAGACACCTCATTGTCAAATTATCAGAAATCAAATATAAAGAAAAAATATATATAAGAAAAGGAAGAAAATTCACAAAGACACCCAAATTTGGCTTTGCCCAGATTTTACTCAATCACTCTCCAGGCAAGAAACTAGTAGAAGGAATGTTTATACTGAAAAGAAAAGAACTGTAAGTCAATAAAAATCTACTCTACAAAATTGTCGTTCAAATATGAAAGTGAAATAAATGCTTTTCCAGACAGAGGCTAATGCAGTTTACCACTTTCAGAACTGCCCTACAAGAAATGTTGAAAAGAATCCCTCTATAAGAAAAGAAAACAAAAAAGAAAATCTCTGAGCAAAAGGAGAGTAGAATATAAAATCAGAACTATGAGAAAGAATACTGTGAGTTAACAACAAAATACTAAAAAGGAGGAATAAATGGACATGGCCTGGTGAAGGGTGAATATAATATGTACACCTATGGAGAAGTAAAAATGTAATTCCAAAATTAAAATAAGAATTACTCATTTTCAGTGTCTCTAATTTCTCAGTAGTCACCTACCATTCTGCTTTCTCATCTTTTAGTTTCCCCTAGAAATCATTTGATACTGTTCTTGCTTATTAATAATGGACAAATAAATAAGTGAATGGAGCATCATGAGGGCTTCATGCATACAGTGTGCAGGGAACAGCTGATTCAAATTTCAAGTTTTTAAGAAAGTTCCCAAGAGTGATTTTCTTTTTTTTTTAAAGATTTCTTTTTTTCTTTTTTTTTTAAGATTTATTTATTTATACATACAAGAGCTGGGGTACAGGCCAGAGTTGCGGGGAGTGAGAGGATTCACCAGAGACAGAGTGGGGAACAGAACAGGCAGATTGACTGAAGTACACTGCTGAGGGGAGCAGCAGGCGAGTCAGGAGAGGTCTGCTGCACCATGCGGGGTTCTCCCTGGCCAGCGGGGAATCGAACTTGCGCTGCAAAGGCTGAGGACAGCTTCACAGTGCGGCGCTCAACCACTGTGCCACCGGGGAGGCCCAAGAGTGATTTTCTTAATTCAGGTGAAGAAATATTATCAGATCTTCAGGTATATCACATGGGGAGAGATGATATGGCATGTTCAGAAACATGGCAGTAAAGTAGAATAATCTCAGTACAGACTTAGGTATGAATGTCAGGGGACATCTTGACTGAAATAGAGCCAATATATGGGCAAATAGGACCTGCAGACTAGATTCATATGAAAATGGTAACTTAGTCTGCCAAACATGTAATGACTAGTTTTAAATTTCTTCACCATGTACTACAAAGGAAACATAGGTAAAAAGCATGTTTCCAATGAATTCAGAAATGAGAGTGGTAGCCTGTTTTGCACATCTACTCAGGAATGTTTGGGTACAGATAATGTGTCAAGAACTGGATGGAGTACACTCAAGAGTACATTTGAAAATACAAGATACAAATTTTCAAAGACTTTATGACTGCGATAATGAAAAGAAATTCAGTGCATGAAAAATCCCAAAGCAGGGCCTCCTTGGCAGTGCAAGGGGTTAAGACACAACCTATGAAGCTGTCTGCAGCCTCTGCAGCACATGTTTGATTCCCCAGCCAGGGAGCAATCCACATGGTGCAGCAGACCTCTCCTGACTTGCTCACTACTCCCCTCAGCAGTGTATTTCGGTCAATCTGCCTGTTCTGTTCCCCACTCTGTCTCTGGTGATTCTACTCACCTCCCACATCTCTGGCCTGTACCCTAGCTCTTGTATGCATAAATAAATAAATCTTTTAAAAAAATCCCAAAGCAATGGTGCAAAATATACTGCAATAAAAAAGTCATATGTCAGAATTTGTTGAGCATTTGTAGGCCTATAATTAAATATGAACAATGACATTTAATTGCAACCTTTACTCATCAGTATAATGGAAATTATTTTTAATATTAGAAAATCATGACCCAGATCTTGGAAGTGATTATTTGTATGCTAAAGAACTAGCAACAAGCCTGACTGCATGAAATGAAAAAAAAACTTTTGCACAGCAAAGAAGTAATCAGCAATGAAAAACCAATTTACAGAATGAAAAAAATAAATGAATGTTTTATGTATATATATATATATATATATATATATATATATACACACACACATAAGGGGTTAATAATCAAAACATATAAAAACTTCATGCAACTCAATGATAAAATCATCATCATTATCATTATCCAATGAAAATTGGGAAAATGACTTCAATAGACATAGACATATTATGAAGTGGTATTTCATGGTGGTTTTGATTTGTATTTCCCTGATCATTATTGAGTCTCAGCATTTTTTTTTTCACATTCCTGTTGGCCATCTGGAAGATGTTTTCTTTACAGAATGTAAATTGGTGTGGTCACTTTGGAAAAGAGTGTAGAATTTTCTCAAAAATAAATAAAAAATATAATTCAACATTTCCTTTTCTGGGAGCTATCAAAAGAAGCAAAAACACTGAAAGAGAGCTATCTATCACCCCATGTTCATAGACTCATTGAAGAATTATTTACTTTTGCCAAGTCACGGAAGCAACTTAAGTATTTATGGGCAAGTGATTGGATAAAGTATTTGTGAGACATAGATATACACAGAGATAGAGAGAGATTACATATAAATAAAGATGATAGGTATAGGTACAGATATTGTTCAGTCACAGAAACAGAAGGAAATCCTGATACTTGTGACAACAAAGATGGGGCTTGAAGGCATTTTGCTAAATGAGATAAATCTGACAAAGAACTACAAATTATATAAAATGTTATCACTGTTTCTAACATTTTAAAACAGAAAATAATGATCATATTTATTGTTACTAGAAAAAGAGAGGGAGAGGGAACTTGGATTAGGAAGCATACCAGGAAGATATTCAAAAGTTACAAACTTCCAGTTACAAAATAAAGTACTATGGTTGTAATGAACAACTTGAACACTATATTTAGCATACCTGAATGGTATATTTAAAAGTTAGAAGTCTCATCACAATGAAAAAATCATGTTTTTTCTCTTTTTTTTCACATCTATGTGGATGATGGATGTTAACTAAACTTTTTGTGGTAGTCAGTTGATAACTTGTAAGTCAAATCACTATGCTGAATACCTTAAACTCACATAGCTGCATGAAGGTTAAAGTTCAATAAAACTGGTGGGATAGGAGAAAGGAAATTATTAAATGTCACAGAAGATACTAATGTCACTGAACAAGCAGACTTCCACTCTTTCTAATGTAACCTTTCTTTTCCTTGAAGAGAAATGTTTCCCTCATGTAAGTGAAAGCATAAGTTAATGCAGCTGATTTTCGAACCATGGATCCAAAAGTTGGTGGGGATCAGTGTAATGTCATGGTCATCCAGGAATCCATGTAGGGCAAAGGATACCGCCCACTGTAGACTTTGTAGAGGGTAAAAGTGACTCAAGTCAGAGGAGCTGATTTATGATAGAACTGTATGGGGAGGCGGGTAGAACTCACTGTTGTGAAGTTAAGCACTAATGATACTAGTCATCATAGCTTAAATAACATTTTAAAGCATTAACCAAAATAATTAGAGCAAGTTGGAATGTAGGCATTATGTGGAGAAAGCAAGTGTCTTAAAGACTTGAGTAAGGCCATTTGGATTCAGTGCTAAAGGCTCATATTTAGTCTGTGTTGACTTCACGATACCATTACCTGGTTAAAATCTTAAAACAACCGTATTATGGAGCCTATTGTAGAACATCTTAATCATGTATCACTCAGATTCTTTTTGGAAATGTTCAGTGCCAAAAAACTCAGATGGCCCAAGGCATTCTTATAAAGATATCACTATAAATTACATTTGTTTATTTTTTTTTAAAATGTGTATTAGGATACAATAAATTCCCAAGTATATTGCCCCTAGAGTTGGAATAGAGAAATATAGGACTTTATATACTGCTAAAATGTACTGCAACTTCCTAATAATTTTCAATTTTTTCAATTAGAGGCTGCTGCCAGGAATAAGTTAGTAACACCTAATGATCTAGTTCTATGTTCTGCCCTGCATGTAGAAATAGCCTTTTGAAATGAAAGATGGCTAAGTAAAATAAAGAAAACTTCTATAGGCCCTCAAGTCATATGGTCTATCTATTCAGGAACCCAGGGAATGACACAATGATTTATGGTCTGAATAAGCAGTTAAAGCATCTGCACAGAGTGAAACACACAAATTAATAACCACAAAGAGGAAATGCATACTTTGTACACTGAGATCCTTTTTTTTTCTTGTTATCTACTATCCTATCAAGCCTAACAGTGATTTAACAGGATGAAATCATTGTTTCCTTTTTACAAATCCACCTGGGTAGCATTTGAATGAAGAAAGTTTCAATATTCTACCCTTGTGGGAAAAATCCTAGTTACAATGGCATTTTCACAGATATTTTTAACTTTCAACTCAAAGTAACTCTACAGGATCTGTATCCTTGTGCCAAAATTACAAGTTAAGGAACCAAGCCTCACATTGACTCTCATACATAGTGGCATACTGTGATAATTTAGGTAAGTAAAGCAATGTCTCAATGATGGAATAATTTTTAAAAATCCATGTTTGAAGCTTCTGGGACAGAATATAAGACTATATTATCTTGTGTATAAGATATGAGGCCATAAGATTCTGAAATTATATAGTCTGGATCAAAATCTGGATCTGCTGCAGTTCTCAGTTACTTTATGTCCCAGTTTTCTCATCTGAAAAATAGATTGTTATAACATCTATTGCACCATAAGATAATGCAGAAAAATAATGAAAAAATAAGGCACAAGTAATGCAAAAATATTTCATTTTACCTGCTATTTGTTATTCTTTGAATACTAAGCATGATGTTACTGATATTATTTTTCTTGTTTTCAAAAGTTATAGTAATGACAGACCCAATAGTCAAGAACTGTAGAAAATTAAGTCCACACTGAGCCCTGATGTGACCAGAGTGGCAGAATAAAGACTGACCAGATGTTATAGACTGTGTAAATATATCATTAGTAAGCCATGAAAATGCAGATGTCACAAGCAGACATCCAGAACAAGAATCCCTCCATCCTCTAGCCCCTACACACTCCTTCTGCTCTGTGCATTGTCATGGTTACCCACCCAATATTTATGATATATTCCTATTTCCCAGTGAGCAGGGAATACAGGAGGAGATTGGCAAAAAGGGAATGCAGCAGGTAGAAAAGGAAAGGATCTGTAGAGAGAGACTAAGTTGGTAAAAAACATCAGGAGAAAAATTCAAGTGCATGAAAGAATTTGGAAGACTGAAGAAAGAAGAGATGATATGATAGCCTCCCCTGGTGGCGCAGCGGCTGAGCGCTGGTCTGCAAAGCTGCCCGCAGCCTCTGCAGCGCAGGTTCGATCCCCGGCCGCCTGCGAGGGTCCCACATGGCGTGACAGACCTCTCTGCCACGTCCGCTGCTCCCCTCAGCAATGTATTTCATCAGTCTACTTGTTCTGTTCCCCGCTCTGGCTCTGCTTAATTCTCTCACCCTCCCGTGCTTCTGACTGTACCCAGTGCTGTATAAACAAATAAATGAATCTTAAAAAAAAAAAAAAAAAAAAGAAGAAGAAGAAGAGATGATATGAGCAAGGGCATGAAAGGCAGAATGGGGGCTTTGGCTCCCCAGGCCTCTCATTATGTACACTCCTCTGGTAGAAGTAACTCTGGAGACATGGTTCCCATAGGAGAAAGTCACAACAAATTCTCTCTTCCTTCCCTCTTGCGTTATTTAATGGAGATTTTGATGAAAAAGAAAAGAAAATTTAAAAAATTCTCCCTCTTGAAATGTTTTATTTTTCTTACCCTTTTTGGATCACTTTTTAAGGTATGGATATTAGTGTACTCCAGGACAATGGTAGGCTTCAGGTTCTTATCTGGCTCCAATAAATGCTATATCTGAGACAATGGACTTAACATTTATAACCAATGAAAAGGCATAAGGATACATAGCTCTTTCTAAGTTATTGGAAAGAATAAACTAAATACTTATGTGGCACATACAACTCACAATATGGTTTTCAGAGTGCTGTCATATAGCTTAAGCCATCACCAAGCACAATACCTCTTAGTAAATAAAGGTTTATTAAACATCTTCTGGAGAAAAGAAGAAACAGACAAAAAAAAAAAAGAATAAATAAAATGAATCAGACATACATCAACTTGGTCTTGAAATAGAGATGTAACTTAAGGATAAGACTATTGGGCCTCCCTGGTGGCACAGGCGGTTGAGCACAGTGCTGTGAAGCTGTCCACAGCCTCTGCAGTGCCAGTTCAATCCCGACCGGCCAGTGAGGGGCCCACATGGTGAAGCAGACCTCTCCTGTCTCACCCGCTGCTCCCCTCAGCAGTGTATTTCATCAGTCTGCCTGTTCTGTTCCCCGCTCTGTCTCTGGTGAATCCTCTCACCCTCCCGTGCATCTGGCTTGTACCCCGGTTCTTCTATAAATAAATAAATAAATCTTTAAAAAAATTCAATCTTAGAACAAAGCCAAATTTTTGTTATTTCTTCAACTTCATCCAAAAGAAACCTTCCAGCCAAATGGACATGAAGACTTCAATGCATAGGACATGGAGGAAGCTGACCTCATAGGCTCACGGCAGGGGATTCACAACCTCCTTCCTGGAGAACAAACATTTCCAGTTCACAGATTCTGGCATGGCTAGAGCCACCCCAACCTTGTACTGAATCCCTTGCTCTCAGTCATTAAGTGCTAATGGAACAGAGTATTATTTCATATGTTACGTGAAAAGAAAATGACATCTGGAATTAACTGTGAATGTAAACGATACTGACCTCATAGACAAAGAGGATCAAAAATGGCATAAAACCCCAGGCACAGTTCGCAACCTCAGGCACTGAAGATTGAAGATATAAACTAATTTATTTTAACATTGATGTGCAAAAAAGGAAGTTTTCTCTGAGAACCAGACTTTTATATGTAACTATATTTATGATTTTTATTGACATTTCCTTTTTAGTTGAAAGCAGGCTGGGAGATAAACAGGAATGGTCTTTAAAATCAGATAAACACACGTCAGACCCTGTTTTTCACTAAAAAAATTGGTTGTGTAAGGAAGAAAAACTCAAATTGTAGTACTAAGTTTAGGTTAACAGATAAAATACAGTACTACCAGGTAAATTCAAATCTCAGATAAAATAATGTTTTATTATAAATATATAACAATATAACATGTGGCATTCATACATAAAAATGATCTGCTGTTAATCTGAAATTCAAATTTTATTTGAAATTCTGTATTTCTCTTTGCATATTTGACCACCCTTTTTGGAGACTTTTCTTTGACAACAGGGACATAAATATTGATCTATGTGATTGTTAAGATTTGGGATGTTTGAGACAAAACACCTTGCATAGGAAATACTCTAAATAATAATTATTATGTATTTTTATTTTAACATCAAAAATGAGGATCATGGGTTACAAATCTGTATACTCCCATTACCTTGCACTCATTTCTTAGATTCATTTCAGTTAAAATATGAAGTGAATTTGGGCAAATTCAGTATGAAAACTTGAAAAGCACTTAGTATTAATAAATAAAATTGGATACATATTCACACATGAATATTACAGTTAAGTAATCCATGTTTGAACTTGTGTGAGTCCATGTATGTGAGGGCTTTTTTCCCAACAGGTAAGCTGGAGCTTTCTATATCACAAGCTCCATGTACAGTGATTTGATCAACCACAGATGTTGGTTGAATCTACAAAGGCAGAACCAACAGACATGGAGGGAAGATTATAAGGGGCTTGAGTGTCTGTGGATTTTGGTAACTGAGGGAAATTCTGAAACCAATTCTCCCTTTCATATCAAGGATGACTGTAGTTAAGTGTTTTGGGGGAGTCCAAAGTTATACTCAGATTTTTTAGCTGCATGGGATCATCTCCCCTACCCCCCACATTATAAAAGATTCAACCTTACATACACACACATATATATGCACATATATATTTTCTCTACCTTTACCAACATACCTAGATTGGGCATTAGGGTCATCAGACTGTCCTCCATTCTGGGCCCTGCCATGAAAATCTATAGTTATGAATGCATGTGTCATATACTGATGGTGCTTTGTAAGTCTGGGCACATCACAGCACTTGACTTTGCCTGGCTGGGAGAAGGAAGATAAGATTTAAGGAAATCAGATCTTTGTTGACTGTGACCAAAAGAGTAAAATTAAAGACCTATTAAATTTGCACAACCTATCCCTCAGGACACAAACATTGCAATTGTTTTCAAGTAAATGTTCTAATGCCCTACATTTGCTAGTGATTTCCACATTTAACTTGTATGTGTGGTCCTTCTGCTGAGCTCCAAACCCATGCATCTAAGTGCCTATCAGAAACTTCCCATGAACAAAATTGAGTTCATCATCTTTTCTCTTCCACATCCCTAACTTGCCTACCATCTGTTTAATAAAAAACAAAATTAAGAAGTGGGGAATAACAAAATAGACATAACCCTTCCTTAAAAGAAGTTATGTTCACTCAGGTAAGGGCACCTGGTCTCCCCAAGCATGCCCATTCACTGTCTTCAATAGCTGTGCTTTGCTTGAACCACATGATCCTTCACTACAAGAAAAATGTCACATGATAGATAAGAACAAGGGCTTCAAAAGACCCACTAATTCCTTAATATTGGACATAGAACCATACAACATCAGTGGACATTTGATTATCCCCAAAGTTTACCTTTTACAGCCAATGTCACACTTTACCTCTGCTATTGTGAGCAAGTCTCACCGGAAGATGTCTACAAGCTGAAGGGGCAACTTAGTGAATGTACCCTTCAAACTTACATATTTCTGAATTATGCTGTAAAGCTGTAACAATTTAAGGGCAATCAAGCAAGCAAAATGCCTGTTCACATCTGCAGTACTTTTGGTATGTCACATTGCTGTACTCTTGCCAATCTGATTGTGTGAAGAGCTTTCTCAATGTTGGCTGAATTCCCATGTCCTTGTTTACTAGACAGACTGAAACTCTTTTAGATGTTTACAAATCATTCAGAATTCCTTATGTATAAACTTTTTGCTTGTATTTTGACAATTTATCTATGTGGTTGCTTGTTTATTTTCCAATTAATTTTCATGAGTTTTTCTATTACCCTGGAGACTATTTAGTTTGTTATATATGTTGTTAATATCTTTGCCCAAACAGCTAAGCTACCTGCTACTTTTAACTTTGTTCTAGTTTTTATGTTCATCGAAAGGAAATTTTCACCGTTAATCTAGACCAATATTTGTTTCCTTCTTTAATAAGTTGTTGTATATTTTGGCTAAGATGTAATTTCCATTTTAGGATATCATAAAGAGTTTGTATATGTTTTATGAAAAATTATATCAATAGCGTATCTACATCTTTAACTTGGTTCTCTCCTCTGTTTCATTGCTACCTGTGCAAGTTCCTAGGTTAATTTTATTATGGATTTGAAATAATTTTGATAAATGTCAGGTCAATACCTTCTCTATTTATCTTTTTGGATGTTTTACTATTTTAAGTGTGTTCTAGAACATGTGTGCTAACTCTTATTGCTCACTTAGAAATGTATGGAGTCATAACTTTGATTAGGTTATTAGTAATAGCTTTATGATTTTGATACTTCTTGTACTTGAATATCATCTCATTATTAGGAAATTCTTTAATATCTTTATTAATATTCTAAATATTTTTTCAAATTGTTTGCACTTTATTACCTTGATTCTTTGGCTCATCCAGTTTTGTTTTTTTTCTTTTTTTTTTCCCATTATAAGAGGTACTTTTCCTGCTTTTACATTTTCTTATGTTGATTCTATAGCATATGACACTGGCGCATTTTCTTTTAATTTTTTTTAAAGATTTATATTTACATAGAAGAGCTACAGTGTAGGCCAGAGATGGGAAAGTGGAGGATTCACCAGAGACAGAGTGGGAAGCAGAGTAGGAGGATTTACTGATACAATGCTAAGGGGAACAGCAGGTGAGACAGGAGAGGTCTGCTGCCCATGTGGGTTAGCTCCCTGGCCAGGCATCGAACTCAGGCTATCACTGGAATCAAATGGAGATTTTTATTTTGACTAATTTTTAATCCAGTATCTCTAGTACCTACGCTATTTACTCAAGTTATTTTGGGGCAAATTTATTTCAGCCAAATAATTTATCCTACTCATTAACATTCTACTTACTAGAATTTTCTCCCATAAAGATCTTCCTCTTTATGTATTTTTTCCTCTCAGAAGCTTCCATAGTCAGTTATGTGAACAGCCCATGATCATCTTCCACTGTCTGCTTCAACTTCCACATTGTTTCCCAAGTTAGAGACTGTAAGTCCCTAAAGGTATGTCCTCAAGATTTCTCCAGGTATCTTAGTCTTCCAGTCTCAGAACAAAGTTCCATTTATTGTACCCAACACTTGCCACTTAATGTTTGAATGAACCATATGTGTTTGGTGAACCAATGAGTGACTACTTGCTATTTTCTTTGTGTACTTGGTTTCCAAACACTTACCAAACTTTTCTGAGAAATAAAACCCTTTGGTGACTCTAATCACTCAGAGGCTTTCACCAATACCATCTCTACCCCATTCCTGCCATATCTCACACATCAACTTCACCAAAGAACTTCTGAGTGGGAAGTACCCAAGAACATATTCAGTGTTTAGTTTGTTTGTAAAGCCTATTCTGTTACTAAAGTCCCTGCAAATTATAGATGAACTGGAAATATTTAATTCAGAATTTGTTTAAAATAACACATTTAAAAAAAGAATTAAGAAACAAGATTGGGCTGTAGATGGAGGACAGAGATTTGTTTTCTCAAAACCAGTAGAAGAAACAAGAAATTTTGGAGGCTCCTTGACAGAGAGCATGACTGATGACAGGAAATTACCAGACTCATTCCAGGGAAAGGCAATGCAGGTTTGTATATGCATCTGGGAGCTATTTGACTCATAAGATGAAGCCAGAAACTCAGGGTTTATTTTACCATTTATTTTATGTACATCACAAATATACACATTGCTGTATATCTGGGAAGAAAAATATGGAACAGCCTCCAAATAATTTAGCACGTGCAAATATTTTTTTATTCACTTCTATTTTACTTTATTTTATTTATTTTTAAATATATTTCTTACATCATTTTTCCACAATGAATGCATTTTCATCTTGGTTATATTCCCCATACAATTGCACCCCCCTTATTTTGACCCCAATCCCTCCTCTCCCGGACCCTCCCCCCATAGTGTGCCTCTGGTTTATTGTTGCTTGTTGATTTTGATTTTTTCTTTATTATATTTATTCTTTTTCCTGGTCCCTTATTTAGGTTTTCTAAACTCCTGCTATGAGTGAGACCATCCAATATTTTTCTTTTTCTTTCTGGCTTATTTCACTGAACATGATCCCTGCCAGCTCCATCCATGTTGCTGCAAATGGCATGAGTTTATCTTTTTTATTGCTGAGTAATATTCCATTGTGTATATACACCACATCTTCTTGATCCAGTCATCTATTTTTGGGCATTTGGGTTGTTTCCAAAGCTTAGCTATTGGAAATAGTGCTGCTATAAACATAGGGGAGCAGGTGCCCTTTTGAATTAATGTTTCTGTGTCCTTTGGGTTAACACCTAGGAGTGGAATTGCTGGATCATATGGAAGTTCTATCTTTAGTAGGTTGAGGAATTTCCACACAGCTCTCCATAGTGGTTGGACCAATTTGCACTCCCACCAGCAACTTTAAAGAGCTTCTGCACAGCAAAAGAGATAATAACCAAAATGAGGAGAAACCCCACTAACTGGGAGAAAATTTTTGCACACAACTCTAATGATAAAGGACTGATCGCAAAAATCTACAAAAAGCTGATGAGACTCAACAAAAACAGAGAAAATAATCTAGTCAAAAAATGGGTCAAAGAACTAAAAAGTAACTTCTCCAAAGAGGAAATGCAAATGGCCAACAAGCATATGAAAAAAAGGTTCAACATCACTTGTAATCAGGGAAATGCAAATCAAAACTACAATGAGATACCATCTTACACATATTAAAAAAACTAGCAACAACAAATGTTGGTGAGGATGTGGAGAAAAAGGAACTCTCCTGCACTGCTGGTGGGAATGCAAACTGGTCCAATCACTATGGAAAGCAAATATATATTTTTTTAAGATTTATTTATTTATACATAGAAGAACTGGGGTACAGGCCAGAGTTGTAGGAGGTGAGAGGATTCACCAGAGATAGATTGGGGAACAGAACAGGCAGATTGACTGAAATACACCACTTAAGGGAGCAATGGGTGACTCAAGAGAGGTCTGCTGGCCAGGGATTGAACTTGTGCTGCAGTGGCTGTGGTGAGTCTCACAGGTTGTGTATTAATCTCTTGTGCCACCAGGGAGGCCCCATCTTTCAAATAATTTTTGATACATATATGTACCTTAAATGTCCAAGGTCATGCTGTGTTCTTGCCATACTCTGTAAGTATATGCCTTACTGTTCTTAGTTGGAATCACTGAAAATAGAGCTATGAATCATCTTTATTTATTTCTCACTTATAATAGCTATGCAGATTTGGAATTATTTTCAAGGATAATTTTTCTTGTAATTTTTAGCTATTATTAAAAAGAAAACAATAAATTTTAATTTTTGATGTTGATTATTATCTAGTTTACTAAACTAGAAAATATTTTTAAAAAAGAGCAAATACTCATTTTCACAATCAAAATACTTTTTTATGGAGAATATCTAAATATTAACGCTGAAGTCCATATATGGTAATAGTGTCTTTTATACAAACAAGGAGAAAATTGACAACTAAATCTTAAATTTACTAATGAATTTTGGTAGGGATTTTATTATTTGTAGGTTGTTGTTTTTTCCCTAAACTTGTAACAGTCAAATAAATGTGGATGAATTTCAGAAGGTTTAGGCAGCATCTATTATTTCACAAGAAAATCTTCATGTACTTGAGTCTCCAACTGGCTATATTTCAAAGTTGAAATGCTTCCATGTGTAACATGATAGTGTGTAGGAGTGAGGTAATACCTGGAACTGCCTCTGAAAATGGAAAATGAGATGTGACAGCTTTTTTCTTTTCAAAGCTGTTCCAGGTAGCTGGTGATGGGACTTTAAATTTGGGTTATTTAGCATGCATAATCTTTCTTGGCATGGTAGTTCATTTCTTTTTCTGCTGAACAATAATACTTTGTGGGACATCCCTGGTGGCTCAGAGGTTAAAAACACAGCACTTTAAAGCTGTCTGTACCCAGCCACTGCAACATGAGTTCCATCCCTGGCCAAGGGGATAACTCACATGGTGCAGCAGACCTCTTCTATCTCTCCCGCTGCTCCTCTCAACATTGTATTTCAGTAGATTGATTGGCCTGTTCTGCTCCCCACACTCTTGCTGGTGAATCCTCTCACACCCCACTCCTCTGGCCTACACCCCAGTTTTTGTATACATAAATAAATAAATCTTTAATAAAATATTACTTTGTAAGGTATACATTAGTTTATCACCTATTAAAAGGTTTCTTAGTTGCTTTCAATTTTGGGAGTTTTCTGAATAAAGTTACTGTAAGATTTGGGTGAAGATCTCTTGTGTACAGAAGTTTGGAAATCATTAGGGTAAATCTTTAGGAGTGTGAATTCTGTGTTGTATGGTAAGTACAAGTTTAGCTTTGACTGGAAGGGCCAACCATCTTCCAAAGTGGCTACACTATTTCATTTCCACCAGTGTGATATTTCTTATTTCTCTGTTAAATACATTATCTATTAGAATTGCCAACTACTGCTGCTGTTTGTTTCAGCACTTGTAATAATTTTGTATTTCTATCTCATTATTGTTTAAACATATAGTTCCCAACTGTCCAATCATATTGAGCACCTTTTTATATGCTTGTCGTTTGTATATCTACCTCAGTGAAGTGTCAGCTCAGAAATTTGCCTGTATTTTAAATATTCTTTTTTTTTCTTATTGTTGAGTTTTAAATATATAGTTATATTCAAGTATATAGTTATACCTGTATTTTGTTTTTTGGTTTTTTAAGAACTTTTTTTAAGAATATTTATTTATACAAGCACTGGGTACAGTCAGAAGCACAGGAGGGTGAGAGAATCCACCAGAGCCAGAGCAGGGAACAGAACAGGCAGAATGATGAAGTGCACTGATGAGGGGAGCACTGGGTGGCAGGAGAGGTCTGCGCACCATGTGGGACCCTTGCCCGGCAGCCAGGGATCGAACCAGTGCTGCAGAGGCTGCGGGCAGCTTCGCAACCAAGCGCTCAACCGCTGTGCCACTGGGGAGGCCCTACCTGTATTTTGGATACAATTATTTTATCTGATGTGTGTGTTATCTTTTCCCTCATCTTGTTTCTCGTTTTCCTTTTATAGATGGTGTTTTTTTCAGAGCTAAAGTTTTTAATTTTAATAAAGTCCAATTTTTTTACTTCTCATTTTGTGGATTGTACATTCAGTGTTCTCAACACCACCTAGTTGGTTTTTATTTTCTATATTTTCTTCAAGAAGTCTAAAAGCTGTTTATCTTACTTCTAGGTAAATGATTAATTTTAAGCTAATTTTTTTCAAAAAGTATATGGTTTATATGTATTCACTCTTTTGAATGTTAACTTCTAATTATTCTAGCAACATTTCTTGAAAAAACTTTCTCCATTGAATTATCTTTGTTCATTTGTCAGAGGTCAGTTGACAATATTTGTGTGAACCTATTTCTAAACTCTCTATTCTGGTCTATTAATCTATGTATTTATTCTTTCACCATTATCATTTTGTCTTAATTTGTGTAGCTCTGTAATAAATCATCAAGCAAGCTAATGTGAGTCTACAACTTTGTTCTTTTTCTTCAGTATGGGATTGGACACTTTGGTTCTTTTTTCTTTTCATTCAAAGTTTTAAATCAGTTTGTAAATATCTATAAAATATCTTTATGAGATTTTTGTTGAGATTACATAGAATCTATAAATCAATAGGGGAAAGTTAATATCTGACAACATTTATTCTTCCAACTATTTTTTTAAAGATCAATTAATTAATTAATTAACTAATATAAGCACTGGGTACAATCAGAAGTGCGGGAGGGTGAGAGAATTCACCAGAGCCAGAGCAGGGAGCAGAACAGACAGACTGATAAAGTACACTGCTGAGGGGAGAAGCAGGCTCAGCAGGAGAGGTCTGCGCGCCATATGGGACCCTCGCTGGTGGCCGGGGATTGAACCAGCACTGCAGAGGCTGCGGGCAGCTTCACAGTCCAGCCCTCAACTGCTGCGCCACTGGGGAGGCCCAATTTTCCAACTATTAACACATTTATTTATTTAGTTCTTCTCTGATATCTTTGATCATTTTAGCTTTGTTCAATTTAGTTCATGTACATATATTATTGCAAATATATTCAAGTATTTCATTTTTGTACTATTGTAAATGACAGTCTGCTTTTAATTTTCTAATTCTAATTATTTTATTCTGCCACATAGGAAAGTGTTTTTGTATGTTAACATTATTTCCTGCACGATGATAGCAAAGCTATCAATGCTTATTGACTCCAGACTATTTTTGTCATTTCTTTTGCACTTTTGCTTAGGTAATCATATCATTTGTGAAATAAGACAGGTGTGAAAATTTCTTTCTTTCCAGTGTATGAATGTTTTATTTCCTTTTCTTATATTATTACACTAGCTAGTACCTCTAGTACAATGTTGAATGAAAGCATTGAGATGGAACAATCTTGGCTTTTTCTCTATCTGAAATGGGAAACATCAAATTTCTCACAATAAAGTATGATATTATCTGTAGGGTTTTAGTATATATTTTTATCAAGTTGAGGGAAGTCCCCTTCCATTGCTATAAAATAGATAATTGCTATTAAAATATCACCATTGGGTGTTTTTTTTATCAAATGCTTCAATTAATATGATCATGATTTTCTCTATTTTATTGATTAAAAATGTATTGTAACAATTCAATTTTTTTTTTTGAAAATTGAATCAGACTTCCAAATATGAAATGCATCCCATTTGATTAGGGTATATACTTCTTTTTTCACATCTCTATTTGCTGGGGAAAAATCCATTTATAGCTTCACTTTCTTTGAAAGCCTTTATCTTGTGTTTTCAGTTTGTGGTGATGGCTTCATAGTATGAGTTAGGAAATGTTTCCTCTGTTTCTCTTTTCTGGAAGAGATTATAGAATATTGGTATAATTTCTCACTTTACTGTTTGGTACAATTCCTTAGTGAAACTATCTGAGTTGCTGCTTTTTTAAGTCAATAATTATAAGTTCAATGTTTTTAATAGATATTGCCTTTGCAGATTAGTTCCTTTTCTGAATTTTGATATTTGTGCCTTTTAAGGAACTGGCCCATTTCATCAAACTAACCACACTGCAGGCATAGAATTATTCATAATATTCCTTTATCATATTTTTTTATGTCTATGGGATCATTTGTGATTGCTCTTTCATTTCTGATACTGGCAATTTATTCTTCCTCTTATATTTTCTTGATTACCTGAATGTACTGTTTATGTTTTATGCCTACAAACATAATGTTTTATGCATACAAACATATGTTATATGTTTTGGATTATGTTTCGGATTATAGACATATATTATGTTTTATGCATACAAACAATGCATTAAACATGCACTGTTTATGTTTTATGCATACAGGCCAGAGGTGTGGGGGGTGAGAGGATTCACCAGAGACAGAGTGGGGAACAGAACAGGCAGACTGACTGAAATACACTGCTGTGGGGAGCAGCAGACAAGCCAGGAGGGGTGTTCTGCCACTGTGGGTTGTTCCCTATCTGGTGGGGGATCAATCTCGTGGTGTAGAAGCTGTGGATAGCTTCACAGTGCTATGTTTTACCCCTTGTGCCACCAGGGAGGCCTATATAGTTCTTTGAAAAAAGCAATAAAATTGATAACTAAGTTGATCTGATTAATAATAAATTTTTGTTAATCTTCTCAAATGATCACTTGTTTCCAATTTCACTTATTACTATAATAATTTCTATGATTTGTCCCTTCTGGCTCTAAGGTTGAAATTACTATTTTTTCTCCTTTCCTAAAAGAAATTAAAAATGTTGATCATTTATGTTTATTATTTTGTACTATTTTTTTTGTTTTTTTAAAGATTTATTTATTTTTTTAATTTATACAATAGCTAGGGTACAGGCCAGAGGTGCGGGATGGTGAGAGGATTCACCAGAGATGGGGTGGGGAGCAGAACAGACAGAGAGACCAAAAGCACTGCTGAAGGGAACAGAGGGCACGACAGGAGAGGTCTTCTGCGCCATGTGGGAATATCCCTGGCAGGCAGGGAATCAAACCCACGATGCCGAGTCTGCAGACAGCTTCACAGCACTGTGCTCAACCTGCTGCGCCACCAGGGAGGCCCTGTACTAAATATGTTTAAACTAGTAAATTTCCCTCTAAACATTATTTGCCCTGCATTTCATCAATTTGATGTTATATTTTCATTTTTATATAGATAAAAATATTTTATAACTTTTGATAGCTCTTTTATGACCCATGTGTTAACTATAAGTATGTTGTTCAACATTCAAATATTTTGATATTGTCCAGTTATCTATCTGCTAATAATTCCTATTTGAATTCCATGTGGTCTAAGAGCACACTTTGCTTTATTTCTCCATTTTACATTTTCTATGGTATTTTTTATGGCTCAAAAAGTGATCCATCAGGTGACCGTGTCATGTGAACTTGAATGAATATCTATTATGCCATTCTGGATGGGGTATTTTGTAAATATTAATCAGATAAAGTTAGTTGATGTTGTTTAGATTAATGATATTTATGAAATTTTTGAACTGCTTGATCAATCAAACACCTAAAGAGGACCACTGAAGTGTCTACTGCAGAAGTTTTGTTTTTGTTTTTAATTTCTCCTTGAAGTACTATAGGTCTTTGTATCACATAATCTTGCATTATGTCTTCTTAGAGAATTTACCTCTTTATCATTATTTAGAACCCTCTTTAACCCTGATGATTTCCCATTTTCTGAAGTGAAGGACAGTATATTATTACCTTATAATCTTATGAGAAATCTCAAACTTTGGTGTGTTCACATCCCTGGATTGTGATCATCATTATTGTTTCTTTTGTTCTCTTCCTCTCCTATGAGATAGGAAGGTTAGAAGGGTCAGGAGGTCTTTAATTATACTTTAGCCTTTGTGCGGTAAGGCTGTGGAAAAGTCTTTTCCCCTGGAGGATAGCTCTTTGCTATGGAGACATTCTGGGTTTATTTCATAATAGTTATGTCACACCTCCATGCCTCCCTATTCCACCCCACTCTTCTAGCCTTGCCAGACACAGGAGAATATTTTTCTTGGCTCTTCTCCAGTGCAGTTCCTGGAAGTGAAACTCATGACATTGTGAGGGACTATCAAAACTCTGGCCTTACAATTTTTTCACTCTTAAAATAATCCATAGCATTTTGTCAAAAATCATCATTTATGTACCAGTTTATTTGTCAAGAGCCTTACAGATGAACAGATCTTGGATGTGCCTTTTATGCACCTCTCTCTCCAGATTTCAGGGTGGTGGGTCTAAATTCATTCATTTGTCAAAACAAAGCAGTTTTTTCAGTTTGTTCAGCCCCTTTTTGTGTAATTATGTGACTGATTACCTTGAAGGTCTGTGCATTTCAGAGCAGAAAACCCATTAATATTTTTCTTTAACACTTACCTGAGGTAGAAACACCTCATGAGTACAGAATTTGGTACTCAAAGCAGTAAGTTTCTTTATATTGTTTTGCTCTTTTTTTTTTTATCATAATAGGTAAAATGAATTTTATTTTTTTTTTTAATTTGTGATATCATTTTCTTTTTTTTTTTTTTTTAAATATTAAATTTTATTTTTATATTCCCCCATACAATTGCAAACGCCCCATTCTGACCCCAATCCTTCCCCTCCCGCCCCCCACCCCCCAAAAAGTGTCTCTGGTTCATAGTTTTTTTGTTGATTTTGATTTTCACTTTCTTATATTCATTTTCCTGGTCCCTTATTTAAGTTTTCTAGATTCCTGCTATGAGTGAGACCATCCGGTATTTTTCTTTTTCTTTTTGGCTTATTTCGCTGAGCATGATCCCTTCCAGTGCCATCCATGTTGCTGCAAATTGCATGTGTTTATCTTTTTTGAATGCTGAGTAATATTCCATGGTATATATGTACCACATCTTCTTGATCCAGTCATCTATTTTTGGGCATTTGGGTTGTTTCCAAAGCTTAGCTATTGTAAACAGTGCTGCTATAAACATAGGAGTGCAGGTGCTCTTTGGAATTGATGTTTCTGTGTCCTTTGGGTAAATACCTAGGAGTGGAATTGCTGGATCATATGGAAGCTCTATGTTTAGTAGGTCCAGAAATCTCCACACAGCTCTCCATAGTGGTTGGACCAGTTTGCACTCCCACCAACAGTGCACAAGAGTTCCTTTTTCTCCACATCCTCGCCAACATTTGTTGTTGCTAGTTTTTTTAATATGTGCCATTCTCACTGGTGTGAGATGGTATCTCATGGTAGTTTTGATTTGCATTTCCCTGATGACAAGTGATGTTGAACATTTTTTCATATGTCTGTTGGCCATTTTCATTTCCTCTTCAGAGAAGTTTCTTTTTAGTTCTTCTGCCCATTTTTTGACTGGATTATTTTCTTTGTTGTTGCTGAGTCTCATCAGCTCTTTGCAGATTTTTGTGATCAGTCCTTTATCATTAGTGTTGGGTGCAAAAATGTTCTCCCAGTTGGTGGGGTTTCTCTTTGTTTTTGTTATTTTCTCTTTTGCTGTGCAGAAGCTCTTTAATTTGATGTAGTCCCAGCTGTTTATCTTTCTCTTCACTATCACTGCTTTGGGTGATGTGTCTGTAAAGATGTCTTTGATGTGCAAATCCCGTAGTGTTTCGCCTATATTTCCTTCTATGTATTTTATGGTTTCAGGTCTTATGTCTAGTTCTTTAATCCATTTTGAGTTGATTTTTGTGTATGGTGTGAGGTAGTGGTCAAGCTTCATTCTTTTGCATGTAGCGACCCAGTTTTCCCAGCACCATTTATTGAACAAACTTTCTTTGCTCCAATGCATAGTCTTTGCTCCTTTGTCAAAGATTAGTTGACCATAAATCTGTGGGTTTATTTCTGGATTTTCTATTCGATTCCATTGGTCTGTATGTCTGTTCTTGTTCCAATACCATGCAGTTTTGATGATTATGGCTTTGTAGTATAGTTTGAAGTCTGGGAGTGTGATGCCTCCATTTCCTTCTTTTTTTTTCAGTAGAGCTTTGGCTATTCGGGGTTTTTGGTGATTCCATATGAATTTCATCAATAATTGTTCTATTTCTTTGAAGAATGCCATTGAGATTTTGATTGGAATAGCATTGAATCTGTATATTGCTTTTGGTAGGATGGCCATTTTAATAATGTTTATTCTTCCAATCCATGAGCAGGGGATGTCTTTCCATTTCTTTGTGTCTTCTTCTATTTCTTTTAACAGTGTTTTATAGTTTTCTTTGTATAGGTCCTTTACCTCTTTTGTTAGATTTATTCCCAAATATTTGATTTTTTTTGTTTCGATAATAAAAGGGGTGGTTTTTTTGATTTCTTCTTCTTCAGATTTATTGTTTGTGTATAGGAAGGCTACTGACTTTTGCGTGTTGATTTGTATCCTGCCACTTTACTGAATTGATTGATGAGTTGAATTAGTTTTTTCTGTGGAGATTTTGGGGTTCTCTATGTATATTATCATATCATCTGCAAATAGTGATAGTTTGACTTCTTCTTTTCCTATTTGGATTCCTTGGATGTCTTTCTCTTGTCTTATTGCTCTGGCTAGGACTTCCAGTATTATATTGAAAAGCAGTGGTGAGAGTGGACATCCTTGTCTTGTTCCAGATCTTAATGGAATTGCTTTCAGCTTTTCACCATTGAGAATGATACTGGCTGTTGGCTTGTCATAGATGGCCTTTATGATGTTGAGGTATGTTCCTTGTATCCCAAGAATTTCAAGGGCTTTTATCATGAATGGGTGTTGCACTTTGTCGAAAGCTTTCTCAGCATCTATTGATATTATCATATGGTTTTTATATTTCTTTTTGTTGATGTGTTGGATAACGTTGATTGATTTTCGGATGTTAAACCATCCTTGTGCCCCTGGAATGAATCCAACTTGGTCGTGGTGAATTATCTTATGGATACATTGTTGGATTCTGATAGCTAAAATTTTATTGAGGATTTTTGCATCAGTGTTCATTAGGGAGATTGGCCTATAGTTTTCCTTTTTTGTGTTGTCCTTATTCGGTTTTGGTATTAGTGTAATATTGGCTTCATAGAACGTGTTTGGTATTGTCCCTTCCTTCTCAATTTTTTGGAAGAGTTTGTGAAGGATAGGCACTAATTCGTCTCTGAATGTTTGGTAGAATTCATTTGTAAATCCATCAGGTCCTGGGCTTTTGTTTTTGGGGAGGTTTTTAATTACCATTTCAATTTCGCTGCTTGTAATTGGTCTGTTTAGGTGTTCTATTTCTTTCTTTATCTAGCTTTGGGTGATTGTAGAGTTGTAGGAATTTGTCCATCTCCTCTAGATTGTTGAACTTGTTTCCATATAACTGTTCATAGTAGTTACTGATTATTCTTTTGATTTCTGCTGTGTCCGTTGTGATTTCTCCTCTTTCATTTATGATTCTGTGTATTTGTGCTTTCTCCCTTTTTTCCTTTGTGAGCCTGGCTAGGGGTTTGTCTATTTTATTTATTTTTTCAAAGAACCAGCTCTTGGTTTCATTGATCTTTTGGATTGTTTTTTTAGTTTCAATTTCATTTATTTCTGCTTTGGTTTTTATTATTCTTTTCTTCTACTGGTTCTGGGTTTTTTTTGTTGTTCTTTTTCTAGATCTTTGAGCTTCGAGATTAGGTTGTTTCTTTGAGTTCTTTCTTGTTTTTTGATGTGAGCTTCTATTGCTATATATTTTCCTCTTATTACTGCTTTTGCTGCATCCCATACATTTAGGATATTGGTGTCCTCCTTGTCATTCAATTCAAAGAATTTTTAATTTCTTCTTTGATCTCCTCGTTAGTCCAGTGGTCCTCCAGTAGTGTGGCTTTTAATCTCCATGAGGTAGGATAGTTCCTTGCCTTCTTTTTATGATTTATTTCTAGTTTGATGCCTTCGTGGTCAGAAAAGATGGTTGGTATGATTTCAATCTTGGTGTATCTGTTGATGTTTGTCTTGTGCCCCAGTATGTGATCGATCCTGGAGAATGATCCGTGTGCGCTTGAGAAAAATGTGTACTCCGTTTTTTTTGGGTTTAGTGTTCTATAGATGTCTCTTAAGCCCAAATGCTCTAGGTCCTTATTTAGAGCTTTAGTTTCTTTACTTATTTTTTGTCTTGTTGATCTATCCATTGTTGATAGTGGTGTGTTGAAGTCTCCCACTACATATGTGTTTTCTCTGATGTCTGTTTTCAGAGAGGACAACAGTTGTCTGATATATTTTGGTGCTCTTTCGTTTGGTGAGTATATGTTAATGAGTGTTATTTCTTCTTGAAGTATTGTCCCCTTAATCATAATGTAGTGACCATTGGGGTCTCTTTTTATTTTTTTGAGTTTGAAGTCTGTTTTATCTGATATAAGTATAGCTGTTCCTGCTTTCTTTTTTGGCCCATTTGCTTGTAGGATTGTTTTCCATCCTTTGACTTTGAGCCTATTTTTATCTTTTGTAGCTAAATGTGTTTCCTGGAGACAGCAAAAGGTTGGGTTTTGTTTCTTAATCCAGGCTGCAACTCTGTGTCTTTTTATTGAAGAGTTTAGTCCATTTACATTTAGAGTTAATATTGATATGTTAGCATCTGTATTTGCCATTGTGTTTGTCTTTCCTTTGATTTTATTTATTTATTCTTTTAATAACTTTTTTTTTTTTTGGTCTTCTTTCGTTGTTATTCGTCCCTCTGAGGTTCTGGCTTTAGGATTCCTTGTAGTATTTTTTGGAGTGGGGGTTTAGTCGCAATGTAATTCCGGAGTTTCTCTTTGTCTGGGAAGGTCCATATTCTTTCTTCATGGAGGAAAGAGAGCTTTGCGGGATAGAGTATTCTTGGTTGGCATCTGTTTTCTTGGAGTCTGTTGACTATGTCCCTCCACTCTCTCCTTGCCCGTAGTGTTTCTTCAGAGAAGTCTGATGTCAGCCTGATTGGTTTTCCTTTGAATGTTATCTGTTTCTTCCCTCTTGTCAGCTTCATTATTTTTTCCTTGTCCTGGATTCTTGGGAGCTTTACTATTATGTGTCTTGCTGTGTTTTTCCTTTCGTCGTGGAAGTTTGGTGTTCTTCTTGCTTCTTGTATATCAATTTTCAGCTCCTTCTTCTCATTTGGGAAGTTCTCTTCAATTATATCCATGAATATTTTCTCTGTTCCTACATCTCTCTCCTCTCCTTCTGGTATTCCTATAACTCTTATATTTCCTTTCCTCATGGAATCAGATAGTTCCCGAAGTCTTTCTTCATTCTTTTTCCTTCGTACTTCTCTTTCCTTTTCTGTTTTGGTTCTTTTTATTTCTGTGTCTTCAAGATTACTTATTCGTTCTTCCATTTCATCTATTCTGCTTTCATTGCTTTTCCCAGAGTTCTTTAGTTCCTCCATTAATTCTTTGATCTCCTGCATTTCTCTTACTTCCCTCTTTAGGGACTCAATTTCCTTCTTCTGATCTATCACTTTTTTAATCATGGCAATTTTAAATTCTCTTTCTGGAAGGCTCAGAAGTTCTTCCAAGTTGCTGTCGTTGCAATCTGGGGAGTGGTTTTCTTTTTGTGGTGTGCTTCTTTCCTGAGGAGTTTTTAGGTTGCGTGTGGTTCTTCTACTCCCTACTGTCTGTTTTCTAATTTGTCGTATGCGTTGGGACACTGTGTTGCTCGGACTGACTGACATCTTGGGTGAACTTCTCCGCTCCCCTCTGGCTCTTCCAGGAGCCATCTCTGTCTTCTGGGGGAGCTTTCTGCTGGTTTTAGGCAGTTTTTACTGAAGAAATGTCCCTGTTCTCAAATGGCGAAGCGGGATGCAGTCCCTGCGCCTCCGGTTTCAGGCACACTCTTCTGCGCACCCGGTCTGCCCCGGACGTGGGTGCCTGCTCCCTCTGTGGGCTCAGACTGCTGGTCGGAAGGGGCCTGGTGTGGAATAACTTCCCGGCTGGCCACTGGGTCCTCCAGAAACCTTCTGCCCTTTTCAAGCAGACTTAAGAGATGTCCTGTTTTATAGGGTGTTAGTGACTTTTTTTTCCTGGTCGCTAGGTGGCGCCAGAGATCTCTCCTATTGTCCTTGGGGGGCTGTTTTTCGCCTCCCCCCACCCCGTGGGACAGAGAACAGAGCGGGAATGGTAGGGTACACCTCAACAGCTTTGGGGTGCTGTGTCTGCCTTGTGCCCCACCGTCATGGAGAACCCACGCCCCGAATTTTCGTGCCGCGGGTCTCAGTTCAAAGCCCTCAGGTCCAGGACGCGGACTGTAGCCCAGTTCAGTGGTGCGGGAATGGCGCCTTTTGCACCCGGCTCCCGTGCCTGGGCGCCTGGTTCCTGCTTACTCAGGGAGGGACCTTCACCTCAGTGAGGACCTCCGTGCGTCTCCCCGCAAGCCTAGGTCGTCTCCCCGCAAGCCTAGGTCGCAGGCGCGGGGACCTGGGCAGCCGCGATCCCGGTCTGCACTTGCTTTTCAAGCGCGCCAGGCGCGCCGCATTTCCCGCGCAGGCTTACCGGCAGCCCGGGCTGTGTGCGCGTCTCCCGGGGTCTTTGTTCTTCTCTAATGGCGCCCGGAGCCGTTAGCTCACCGCAGCTGCGGATCCTGCAGGGTTCGCCTCAGCTCCCGTTCACGGGGTGTGGTGGCTGCAATAGTTCCTTTCCGCTCACAGTCCCGCTTGCTGCGTCGTTTGTTCTTGTTGGTTGTTTTGGTTTGTTGTTTCCTCCTCTCTGCGGGTCGGAGAGTGCCGCCTCTGTGGGCGGGGGAGGGGAGCAGGGTTCTGCGCTTCCCTCCCTTCTAGTCCTCTTTTATGGCCACTTTCTTCTTCGGGCAGTTCGCTGGCGTCACCCGTTTATCTTCCGTGTCCCAGTTCTCACTGGGACCTGCCGCTTTTCCTCCCTATTCACTTTTTTTAATGGGAGATCTTACTCGCAGCGTCTCCTCGCCGCCATGTTGCTCCGCCCCCCTCCTATATTGTTTTGCTCTTATCCCTTGATTTATTTCCTGGGAATTTCTGTCTTCACATCAGCTAGACTAAGGATTCTAATGGGCTAGAAATCAAAGTAAATATACCACAAAAAGAAAACAGTGCAAGTCAATTATTTCCAAATAACTTTCTTTGTATAATAGTATCTTTGTAATCCAATTCTAACATGAAATTAAAATCTAAAGTTTGTATTTAAGCAGAACTAATTTATCCTTGTTTTATACAAACTCTCAGTATTGAAACCTTGATTCAACTGCTCTTAATTGAATAAATTGAATTAAAAAACACATTTAAATGTTATTTTCCATAGTTGACATAGCAATGTATCGAAAAATATGTATGGGAAAGAGACAAGAGTTAGATGCTTTCCTCCTGTGTTATGTTTTTCATATTGTAGTCTAGAGAAGAGGAGATAAGAAAAAAAGAATACTGTCAGTAATAGTAAAACTGGAAACCCCAATAAAATAATGTGCTAAAAAAAACATATTAAATGAGACATTAATTTTCTGGCTAGGAATTCCAATACTATGTCAAACAATAGTGGTGACAGTGGACATCCTTGTCTTATTCCTGATCTGACTTGAAATATTTCCAGTTTTTCACAATTGAGTTTTATATTAGCTATGGGTTTTTCATATATGATTTTTATAAGATTTTTGTAAGATTTAGATAAGTTCAATTTGTACATACTTTATCGAGTGTTTTTTTTATTAATGGATGTTGTCAAACACATTTTTGGCATCTATTGAAATTATCATGTTATTTTTATTATTTTTCTTGTTGATTTGGTGAATGGCATTGATTGATTTTCATATGTTTATAAAACCTACATTCCTAAAATAAGGTCTATTTGATTCTCTTAATATATTGATGTATTTCATTTGCTAAGATTTTACTGGGGATTTTTGCATTTATGTTCCTCAGGATTATCAGTGTAAACTTTTCTTTTCTTTTTTTTTTTTTTTTTCACTTTCCGTGCTTGTTTTTTTTTTTTTTTTTAATTTTTTTTTTTTAATAGAGGCATGCTTTTATTTATTTATTTATTTGTTTGTTTTGTTTATACATGCACTGGGTACAGTCAGAAGCGCGGGAGGGTGAGAGAATTCACCAGAGCCAGAGCGGGGAGCAGAGCAGGCAGAAAGACCGAAGTACACTGCTGAGGGGAGCAGTGGGTGGCAGGAGAGGTCTGCGCGCCATGTGGGACTCTCGCCCGGTGGCTGGGGATCGAACCGGCACTGCAGAGGCTGCGGGCAGCTTTGCAATCCAGCGCTCAACCATGCGCCACCGGGGAGGCCCCGTGCTTGGTTTTGTGATCAGGATAAAGCTGACCTCATTGAACGTGCTGGGGAGTTTTCCATCATTCTCAAGTATTATTTTATGAATTTGAATGATGTAAAAAATGATATATATATATATAATAAAAATATATATTTAAAAAAAAGAATTTGACTAGAATAACTGTTAAGATCTCTTTGAGGGCCTCCCTGTGGAAAGTTTGGTAGAATTCAATGGAGAAGTCATGTAGTCCTGGACTTTTGTTCTTAGGGAGAATTTTTATTACCCTTTCAATTTCTGTGCTTGTATTGCACTGTTTAAACTGTTTCATATTAAGTCAGTATTTGAAGTTTGTGTGAATCTAAAAATATTCTCCATTTCTCTTAGCTTGTCCAATTTGTTTGCAGCATCTGTTATTCTTTTCCCTTCCGTTTCTGACCCATAATTATTTAGATTTTTTTTCATTGTCCATGGCATAATAATGGGAAATCTAGGAAACTTTGAGTATCACGGAAAGGGCTTTTCCCTGGTGTTTCTGACTTTGTTCTACCGCAATTTATCTGTAAGTATAGAAAGGAGATCCCATCATCTTCACTTTGCCTTCATTACTCTCACAGCTTCTAAACCATGAGACATTGTGAGAAAACAATGAGGAAAGTCCCACAGAGTATGCCTAATATGTTCCCTTGCCAGCTCATACAGGTATTAGAGGCACTCAGAAGTGCAAGAAACTGCATGGGGAGATAAAACTTATTCAACCCAAAGATGTAATCCTTAGCTATTCTCTTTCAGTCTTTTGGTATTCATACATACAAGATAGAAGATAGGAGCTATTATTTTTGCAGTTTTGTAATTTCAACATATAAAAATCTATAATTAAAAATCCCAAGGTATATATTATAAACAGCAGGTAAACATAAAATAAAGACAAAAAAAAACTTTAGGTAAGAACACAAAGGAACTTGGGCCTCCCCTGGTGGTTCAGCAGTTGAGCGCTGGGCTGCGAAGCTGCCCGCAGCCTCTGCAGCACCAGTTCGATCCCCGGCCACCAGCGAGGGTCCCACATGGCACGACAGACCTCTCCTCACCTCTCCTGTCTCGCCTGCTGCTCCCCCCAGCAGTGTACCTTGGTCCCTCTGCCTGTTCTGCTCCCTGCTCTGGCTCTGGTGAATTCTCTCACCCTCCCGCGCTTCTGACTGCACCCAGTGCTTGTATAAATAAATAAATAAATTTTTTATTTTTTTTTTTTTAAAAAGAATACAAAGGAACTTGAGGTAGAATATAAATTAATATAGAATGCTTGAAAAAATACTTTGACATTAACTATTGTATGTGAACAAACCTATTTCCAATGGCCCAACAATTCTAGTTCTAGTAAGTAATTGCCAAGAAAGAGACATTCACATTTTTAGCAGAAAACATATGAAACATGGTAATTGAAAGATTATTTATAAGAACCCAGGAATGGATAAATATATTATTTATATGGTATATGCTAAAAAGACAAGCGGGCTGTGGTATATTTATACAATAGGATTTTACTCAGTCATGAAAGTAAACAGACTGCTTCTGTGTGGGCCATTTAGATAAGACTGAAATATAACATATTAAGTCAAATAAAGTAATGCAAGATAGCATGTATAATGTACATAAGGCATATTGTGTTTGTTTACATGAAGCAAAGTTCTAAAACTAACATAACTTTGCTATGATAGAAAACTAGGAATGGGAGGGAGAGTGATCCAGAGACCACAGAGGGGCCTTGTTCTGATTTGCCCACATAGCTGTTGGTTACAGGGCTGATTCTCAATAATAATTTATTTGTGGTAGATTTGTCTTTTATTTTAATTTTCAGTATGTGGATTTCACTTCACAATAAACAATTTTTTTAAATGAAACTAGTTAAACATATAAATAAAAGGGTTTATATATAACACTAACAGACTTGGGATGATAGAATACAGAGTCCATGTGTAGGAATTTGAGGGTCTGGAAACAAGCATGTTACAGAGATTAGACTTAAATGTTAGGGGAAGTGTGAAACCTCATGATACAGTATACTCAAAAGAGAAGAAAAAAGAGTTTGAATTCTATAAAATGTGATGTGTTTAGGCACTCACTTATAAATCAGATTTATAAGTTGATTTATGATGATGTACACCTGAAACCTATATAAGGTTATAAACCAATCTTATTTCAATAAAAGTATTTTCTAAAAGGGATGTACTTGATTTGCTCAAAATTACATTTTCAATTACAAGTTTCATTTATAAGTTTGAAAGACATCATTCATCTTAAAAATGTGAACAAAGAAGAAAGGTCTACCTCTTTATTTATTACCTGTATCCTATATTCTTCCTGAAAGATTGGGATGTATGCACATCTTCAGAACTGGGCCCAACATAACAGCCCAGATGTCCACATGTACAGGCAGTAGGAAAGGAAGCACCATTGCAAAGGCTTCCTCTAGGACTCTACACCAAAAGTCAGAGAAGCCTGGCCTAGAGGCCCTCAAGGTCACTAAAATGTCCATAATCATATGGACAGAAGACAGTGTAGTGCAGGTGGGAGAAGTAGAGCTTGACTTCCAGGGGCTCCCTAGATGTGTGCACACTCAAACATAGTCTACTTCACACAGCCATTTCTGCATTTTTGACTTTGCTCATAACCAATAAATAAATAACCTATTTGTAAATACCATAAAGCTTACAGTTCTAAAAATAAATTATCAGGCAAGGTATATAGGAGGCAAGCTGACTCCCTGCAGCCCCCTCCTTTCTCTCTCTCCATCCCTCACTTTCAGCCCTCCAGGCAATTGCACAGTACTATGCAGAGGGATGAGTTATGTTGGTTGGTAAAAGGCCCAAGAACTGATGTTCTCTGTAGGATTTGGGGATCCCATGGGGCAGCTGGTCTGCTCAGGTCCACATGTAGCATAGTGTGAAACTAAAATGGCTTGGGAGAATGTGAAAGTCACCCTTTGGTTACAATTTCTCTATATTCTTTACCTAAGGATCTCGTAATAAGCAATTCTCATATTTTATGACAATTTTTCATTGAACAATGACCTGGATATGATACCACTCAATCCTCCAAATAAATTTTGAATGGCAGCGCATGTGGTGACTTGTGGATGTATACTACTTTGCATTGTCCCTGCTCTATTGTGATTTTTTTTTCCTCCCCCGCTACCAAACTCTGATTGTCTTAGTTTTTCTTTCTTTCTTTTTCTTTTCTTTTTTCATTGGAGTAAGAGAAGTTACTTGAAGCAAATATTACAACTTGTTCTCTACGAGCTAATCATTTCCCTGCATTGGCAACTCAGCCCTGCATAAGATATCCTGTATTTTCTGCAAACAAAAAGAGGACATTCTTAAAATGGGGACACTTGTGACAGGATAAAATTTGCATAACTTTGATTTTTATCCTTCATATTACACATTTATTTATTTATTTCAATTTTTTTACATCTTTGCTCATTTTTAAACAATATTTGCTTCCCCCAACCCCTTCAGGTGTAGTCACCACAGAGTTTCCTTCACCAATGCACCCACGCACCATCACCTCAGTCCCCCGTGCTCCTTCCTCACTCCCTTTGATCCCTCTCCCTCCTCCTCCCCTGAAGTATGTCTCTGATTTATAATTGTCTGTTTTTGCTTTGTTGTGTTATTATTCCTGCTATAAGTGAAACCATGTGATGTTTTTCTTTTTCCTTCTGGCTTATTTCACTGAGCACTAAAAATTGAGCTACCATATGACCTGGCAATTCCACTCCTAGGGATCTGCCCAAAGGACACAAAAACATTGATTCAAAAGAACACCTGTACCCTATGTTTATTGCAGCACTATTTACAATAGGTAAAACCTGGAATCAACCCAAATGCCCAAAAATAGATGTCTGGATAAGGGAGATGTGGTATATATATATATATATATATATATATATATATATATACACACACACATATGTATATGTGTATATATATATATATATATATATATACAATGGAGTATTATTCAGCAATCAAAAAAGATAAACTCATGCCATTCGCAGCAACATGGATAGACATACTACACTTTTAAATGCCCACTGATTCCCTCCAAAATGGTGTGTAATATTTTTCCTTAAAATCATCCATTCATTCATGTTTTTCTTTTATTTTTAATATATGTTATTTTATTATTTTTTTTTATTTTTTATTATATATTTTTAAATATTTATTTATTTATTTATTTATGCAAGCACTGGGCACAGTCAGAGGCACAGGAGGGTGAGAGAATTCACCAGAGCCAGAGAGGGGAGCAGAACAGGCAGAAGGACCGAAGTACACTGCTGAGGGGAGCAGCGGGCGGCAGGAGAGGTCTGCGCGCCATGTGGGACCCTCCTCCGGTGGCTGGGGAGCAGCCGGGGATCGAACCGGCGCTGCAGAGGCTGCGGGCAGCTTTGCAACCCAGCGCTCAACCGCTGCGCCACCGAGGAGGCCCAATATATGTTATTTTATATAATTCTTATGTCATTTTTCATTTTTGCACAATGGATACATTTTAATTTTGGTTATATTCCCCATACAGGTCTGCCCCCTTTATTTTGACCCTAATCCCTCTTCTCCTCCCCGCCCCCCCAATTCATGTTTTTTTTTAAGAGATTATTATTTAGTGTGCTGGCCCAAGGACCTAATTTCCAAGTACTTAATATAATTTGGTGATTTTTTTTTTGATAATCTAAAGTGAAGGGATTTTCTATCAAGGTCCAAAATTCTTATTGTTACTCAGTTATCTTATTCAAACTACCAATACAGTTCATGAAATTACTGGAACTTAAGTGAGCCATAAGCTTCTATAAACAGCTTCATCAAGGAATTTAATATACAATCTAAGCAAAATATATCGATCATCCAAGCTCTGGTTCATTTACTCATTTATACAACAGATAAAAGAACTAAGAAATTGTCTTACTAACTGCTGGAATTTTAAAATTACATATATGGGGGGGCGGAGCAACATGGCGGCGAGGAGACGCTGCGAGTAAGATCTCCCATTAAAAAAAAGTTAATAGGGAGGAAAAGCAGCAGGTCCCAGTGAGAACCGGGACACGGAAGATAAACGGGTGACGCCAGCAAACTGCCCGAAGAAGAAAGTGGCCATAAAAGAGGACCAGAAGGGAGGGAAGCGCAGAACCCTGCTCCCCTCCCCCGCCCACAGACGCGGCACTCTCCGACCAGCAGAGAGGAGGAAAACAACAAACTAAAACGACCAACAAGAACAAATGACGCAGCAAGCGGGACTGTGAGTGGAAAGGAACTATTGCAGCCACCACACCCCGTGAACGGGAGCTGTGGAGAATCCTGCAGGATCCACCGCAGCGGTGAGCTCCGGGCGCCATTAAAGAGAGACCCCGCCCCCGGGGAGGAGACCAGCACCAGCACACAGCCCCGGGCCTCCGGGTAAGCCTGCACAGAAAAGCAGCGCGCTGGAAAAGCAGGCGCGGAGCGCGGTCAGGATTGCACGGAAAAGCGGCGCGCTGGAAAACCAAGTGCGGATCGGAATCGGGATCACGCGCGGAAAAGCAGTGCAGTTGAAAAGCAAACGCGGATCCAGATTGCAGCTGCCCAGATCCCTGCGCCTGCGACCTAGGCTTGCGGGGAGACGCGCGGAGGCCCTCACTGAGTGAGCAGGAATCAGGCGCCCAGACATGGGAGCGGGATTCAAAAGGCGCCATTCCCACGCCACTGAACTGGGCTACAGCCTGAGTCCTGGAACTGAGGGCTTTGGAACTGACACCCGGGACACGAAATTAGGGGCGTGGGTTCCCACGACGGTGGGGCACAAGGCAGACACAGCACCCCAAAGCCGTTGAGGTTTAACCTACCATTCCCGCTCTATTCCCTGTCCCACGGGGTGGAAAATCAGCTCCCCAAGGGCTCCAGGAGAGATCTCTGGCGCCACCTAGTGACTTGTAGCCAGCAAAGGCGCCTAGAGGAGCCAGTGGCCAGCTGGGGAGTTAGCCCACGCCGGGCCCCTTCCGACCAGTAGTCTGAGCCCACAGGGGGAGCAAGCACCCACAGCCAGGGCAGACCAGGCGCGCAGAAGAGTGTGCCTGAGACCGGATGTGCAGGGAGTGTGTCCCACATCACCATCTTAGAACAGGGACATTTCTTCAGTAAAGACTACCTGCAGAAGGCTTCCTCAGGAGCCAAAGGTGAGCAGGGGAAGTTCGCCCACGTCAGACCCCCTCTGGCCTGCAGTCCAAGCCCAGAGGGGGAGCAGGAACCCACCTCTGGGGCAGACCAGGCGCACAGGGGAGTGTGTCCCCACATCGGCATTTTAGAACAGGGACCTTTCTCCAGTAAAGACTGCTTGAAACTGACCGATGACTCCTGGAGGAACCAGAGGAGAGCAGAGAAGCTCACCCAAGATGCCGACAAGTCCCAACTACACAGTGTCCCAACGCATACGGCAAATTAGAAAACAGACAGTAGGGAGGAGAAGAACCACACGCAACCTAGCAACTCCCCAGGGAAAAAGCACACCACAAAAAGAAAAGCAGCCCCCAGATTGCAACGACAGTAACTTGGAAGAGCTTCTGAGCCTTCCAGAAAGAGAATTTAAAATTGCCGTGATTAAAAAACTGACAGAAGTCATAAAGGAAAACAATGATAAGGGAAAAATAATCAACGATCAGAAGAATGCAATTGAGTCCCTAGAGAGGGAAAACAATGGTCAGAAGAATGAAATTGAGTCCCTAAAGAGGGAAGTAAAAGAAATGCAGGAGATCAAAGAATTAATGGAAGAACTAAAGAATTCTGGGAAAAGCAATGAAAGCAGAATAGATGAAATGGAAGAACGAATAAGTAATCTTGAAGACACAGAAATAAAAAGAACCAAAACAGAAAAGGAAAGAGAAGTACGAAGGAAAAAGAATGAAGAAAGACTTCGGGAACTATCTGACTCCATGAGGAAAGGAAATATAAGAGTTATAGGAATACCAGAAGGAGAGGAGAGAGATGTAGGAACAGAGAAAATATTCAAAGAGATAATTGAAGAGAACTTCCCAAATGTGAAGAAGGAGCTGAAAATTGATATACAAGAAGCAAGAAGAACACCAAACTTCCACGACGAAAGGAAAAATACAGCAAGACACATAATAGTAAAGCTCCCAAGAATCCAGGACAAGGAAAAAATAATGAAGCTGGCAAGAGGGAAGAAACAGATAACATTCAAAGGAAAGCCAATCAGGCTGACATCAGACTTCTCCGAAGAAACACTACGGGCAAGGAGAGAGTGGAGGGACATAGTCAACAGACTCCAAGAAAACAGATGCCAACCAAGAATTCTCTATCCCGCAAAGCTCTCCTTCCTCTTTGAAGAAAGAATATGGACCTTCCCAGACAAACAGAAACTCCGGAATTTCATTACAACTAAACCCTCACTCCAAAAAATACTACAAGGAGTCCTAAAGTCAGAACCTCAGAGGGACGAATAACAATGAAAGAAGGCCAAAAAAAAAAAAAGTTATTAAAAGAATAAATAAATAAAATCAAAGGAAAGACAAACACAATGGCAAATACAGATGCTAACATATCAATATTAACTCTAAATGTAAATGGACTAAACTCTTCAATAAAAAGACACAGAGTTGCAGCCTGGATTAAGAAACAAAACCCAACCTTTTGCTGTCTCCAGGAAACACATTTAGCTACAAAAGATAAAAATAGGCTCAAAGTTAAGGGATGGAAAACAATCCTACAAGCAAATGGACCAAAAAAGAAAGCAGGAACAGCTATACTTATATCAGATAAAACAGATTTCAAAATCAAAAAAATAAAAAGAGACCCCAATGGTCACTACATTATGATCAAGGGGACAATACTTCAAGAAGAAATAACACTCATTAACATATACTCACCAAACGAAGGAGCACCAAAATATATCAGACAACTGTTGTCCTCTCTGAAAACAGACATCAAAGAAAACACATACGTAGTGGGAGACTTCAACACACCACTATCAACAATGGATAGATCAACAAGACAAAAAATAAGTAAAGAAACCAAAGCTCTAAATAAGGACCTAGAGCAATTGGGCTTAACAGACATCTATAGAACACTAAACCCCAAAAAACGGAGTACACATTTTTCTCAAGCGCACACGGATCATTCTCCAGGATCGATCACATACTGGGGCACAAGACAAACATCAACAGATACACCAAGATTGAAATCATATCAACCATCTTTTCTGACCATGAAGGCATCAAACTAGAAATAAACCATAAAAAGAAGGCAAGGAACTTTCCTACCTCATGGAGATTAAAAATCACACTACTGGAAGACCACTGGACTAATGAGGAGATCAAAGAAGAAATTAAAAAATTCTTTGAATTGAACGACAAGGAGGACACCAATATCCTAAATGTATGGGATGCAGCAAAAGCAGTAATAAGATGAAAATACATAGCAATAGAAGCTCACATCAAGAAACAAGAAAGAACTCAAAGAAACAACCTAATCTCGAAGCTCAAAGATCTAGAAAAAGAACAACAAAAAAACCCCAAAAGCAGTAGAAGAAAAGAAATAATAAAAACCAAAGTAGAAATAAATGAAATTGAAACTAAAAAAACAATCCAAAAGATCAATGAAACCAAGAGCTGGTTCTTTGAAAAAATCAATAAAATAGACAAACCCCTAGCCAGGCTCACAAAGGAAGAAAGGGAGAAAGCACAAATAAACAGGATCATCAATGAAAGAGGAGAAATCACAACGGCCACAGCAGAAATCAAAAGAATAATCAGTAACTACTATGAACAGTTATATGGAAACAAGTTCAACAATCTAGAGGAGATGGACAAATTCCTACAACTCTACAATCACCCAAAGCTAGATAAAGAAGAAATAGAACACCTAAACAGACCAATTACAAGCAGCGAAATTGAAATGGTAATCAAAAACCTCCCCAAAAACAAAAGCCCAGGACCTGAGGGATTTACAAATGAATTCTACCAAACATTCAGAGACGAATTAGTGCCTATCCTTCACAAACTCTTCCAAAAAATTGAGAAGGAAGGGACAATACCAAACACGTTCTATGAAGCCAACATTACACTAATACCAAAACCGAACAAGGACAACACTAAAAAGGAAAACTACAGGCCAATCTCCCTAATGAACACTGATGCAAAAATCCTCAATAAAATTTTAGCTATCAGAATCCAACAATGTATCCAAAAGATAATTCACCACGACCAAGTAGGATTCATTCCAGGGACACAAGGATGGTTTAACATCCGAAAATCAATCAATGTTATCCAACACATCAACAAAAAGAAATATAAAAACCATATGATAATATCAATAGATGCTGAGAAAGCTTTCGACAAAGTGCAACACCCATTCATGATAAAAGCCCTTGAAATTCTTGGGATACAAGGAACATACCTCAACATCATAAAGGCCATCTATGACAAGCCAACAGCCAGTATCATTCTCAATGGTGAAAAGCTGAAAGCAATTCCATTAAGATCTGGAACAAGACAAGGATGTCCACTCTCACCACTGCTTTTCAATATAATACTGGAAGTCCTAGCCAGAGCAATAAGACAAGAGAAAGACATCCAAGGAATCCAAATAGGAAAAGAAGAAGTCAAACTGTCACTATTTGCAGATGATATGATAATATACATAGAGAACCCCAAAAAGTCCACAGAAAAACTAATTCAACTCATCAATCAGTTCAGTAAAGTGGCAGGATACAAAATCAACACGCAAAAGTCAGTAGCCTTCCTATACACAAACAATAAATCTGAAGAAGAAGAAATCAAAAAAACCATCCCTTTTTTTATTGAAACAAAAAAAATCAAATATTTGGGAATAAATCTAACAAAAGAGGTAAAGGACCTATACAAAGAAAACTATAAAACACTGTTAAAAGAAATGGAAGAAGACACAAAGAAATGGAAAGATATCCCCTGCTCATGGATTGGAAGAATAAACATTATTAAAATGGCCATCCTCCCAAAAGCAATATACAGATTCAATGCTATTCCAATCAAAATCTCAATGTCATTCTTCAAAGAAATAGAACAATTATTGATGAAATTCATATGGAATCACAAAAAAACCCCGAATAGCCAAAGCTCTCCTGAAAAAAAAAGAAGGGAATGGAGGCATCACATTCCCAGACTTCAAACTCTACTACAAAGCCATAATCATCAAAACTGCATGGTATTGGAACAAGAACAGACATACAGACCAATGGAATCGAATAGAAAATCCAGAAATAAACCCACAGATTTATGGTCAACTAATCTTTGACAAAGGAGCAAAGACTATGCATTGGAGCAAAGAAAGTTTGTTCAATAAATGGTGCTGGGAAAACTGGGTCGCTACATGCAAAAGAATGAAGCTTTACCACTACCTCACACCATACACAAAAATCAACTCAAAATGGATTAAAGAACTAGACATAAGCCCTGAAACCATAAAATATATAGAAGGAAATATAGGTGAAACACTACGTGATTTGCACATCAAAGAGATCTTTACAGACACATCACCCAAAGCATTGATAGTGAAGGCAAAGATAAACAGCTGGGACTACATCAAATGAAAGAGCTTCTGCACAGCAAAAGAGACAATAACAAAAACAAAGAGAAACCCCACCAACTGGGAGAACATTTTTGCACCCAACACTAATGATAAAGGACTGATCACAAAAATCTGCAAAGAGCTGATGAGACTCAACAACAACAAAGAAAATAATCCAGTCAAAAAATGGGCAGAAGAACTAAAAAGAAACTTCTCTGAAGAGGAAATGAAAATGGCCAACAGGCATATGAAAAAATGTTCAACATCACTTGTCAGCAGGGAAATGCAAATCAAAACTACCATGAGATACCATCTTACACCAGTGAGAATGGCACATATTAAAAAAACTAGCAACAACAAATGTTGGCGAGGGTGTGGAGAAAAAGGAACTCTTCTGCACTGTTGGTGGGAGTGCAAACTGGTCCAACCACTGTGGAGAGCTGTGTGGAGATTTCTGGACCTACTAAACAAAGAGCTTCCATATGATCCAGCAATTCCACTCCTAGGTATTTACCCAAAGGACACAGAAACATCAATTCCAAAAAACACCTGCACCCCTATGTTTATAGCAGCACTGTTTACAATAGCTAAGCTTTGGAAACAACCCAAATGCCCAAAAATAGATGACTGGATCAAGAAGATGTGGTACATATACACCATGGAATATTACTCAGCATTCAAAAAATATAAACACATGCAATTTGCAGCAACATGGATGGCACTGGAAGGGATCATGCTCAGCGAAATAAGCCAAAAAGAAAAAGAAAAATACCGGATGGTCTCACTCATAGCAGGAATCTAGAAAACTTAAATAAGGGACCAGGAAAACGAATAACTATAAGAAAGTGAAAATCAAAATCAACAAAAAACTACGAACCAGAGACACTTTTAAGGGGGCGGGGGTGGGAGGGGAGAGATTGGGGTCAGAATGGGGGGGCTGCAACTGTATGGGGAATATAAAAATAAAATTTATTATTAAAATAAAAAAATAAATTAAAAAAAATAAATAAATAAAATTACATATATGTCAGCAGTGTTATGGTCTCAAATCCAAGAGCCCATATAACAATTAGTTGTAAAAGGACAGCAGAATTAATGATATAATTCAAAAAGAGTTACTATAAATGCATAAATATAGGCATTATCAGTTTTTTTTTTCCTGGATTGTCAGAAGGCTTTAGAAGGACTGTTACCCCAAAACAATTTAAATGTCCACTAGGAGTTTCAAAATTATGAAATGGAAGGGGCAGTCTCAGGGAATGTGTAGACAAAAGTTCTAAAGTCAAAACAAATGAGGAACTAGGGCCTCTCCAGTTGCTCATTGGTTGAGCACTGGGCTGCGAAGCTGCCAGCAGCCTCTGCAGTGCCGGTTTAATCCCTGGCTGCTGGCGAGGGTCCCACATGGTGCTCAGACCTCTCCTGCCACGCCTGCTGCTCCCCTCAGCACTGTACTTTGGCAGTCTGCCTGTTCTGCTCCCCACTCTGGCTCTGGTGAATTCTCTCACCCTCCTGCACTTCTGACTGTACCCAGTGCTTGTATAAATAAATAAATAATTCATTTTAAAAAAAAATAACAAATGATGACTAAAGTCACTGGACCTGGTCAAAACATAGAACATGGTCTCTGCTGTTATGAATGGTGAGGCTGGAAGCACAGACAGGTACTAGTCCTGGGGACCTCCTCTGACATGCTAAGGAGCTTTGACTACACAAGACGCAGATTCTGTAGTCTGGGCTCCTTAAATTTCACACTTACTAGACCCTGAGCTATACCAAGGCTATTCCTTTCAGATTTCATAACCAAACCCTGTCAGTAGCCAAGATGTTTTCAAGGGCTATTTTGTTTGTATTAAACAAGTCCTCATGATTCAACATGTAACAACAGTATACTTTCAAAAGTGAAGTCAGTGCCATAAAATAGAAGATTTATGTCACTGAAGTGCAATTTAATCTTGCCTCATCTATATTCCTCTACCCACAATAACTCTGGTCCCACATGGTCAAGCTTTGGCTGTCTGTTTCACAACCTCATACACCCCTTTTAATAACACTTGCAATGGTGTTGGTCCACTCCCTTCATTTCAATTCTCCCTGGGGCTGTGTATCTTCTCACTCTCAACCTCCATCCTAAACCCTGAACTTAAACATATAAGCAAAAATAGTCCTCACAACTCTTCAAAACCTATCAAAGCCATCATAAATCTTGCTTTTCATATGAAGCACTTGCCAGTAATGACTACTGAAACAATGATGGTGAGCACTCTGAGGCGAGAGGTTATATCCATAAAATGTTCTCACCACCTGAGATTCAATGAGTATTTGCTGAATGAGATAAATGATCAATTAACCTCTCCCGCTATATTCCAGGAGGGATGTGATCATGCCTGATTTATTCCTGGCATTATGTCTGGTACTGGATAAGCGGTTAATAAATGTTTATTAAATGACCTTCTCCCTTTTCTCATAGTACAAAACATATGTAATATATGCCATATGTTTCAGTACATGATTATCACCACATGGGCAAGTTATTTCTTTGCTCTCCTATTGCCTTTATTTTTATGACTGCCTGTCTTTTAACCTAACAGGAGGTGCCTTTTTCCATTATTTTTTTCTGTCTGTTAATGTAGAAAACATTAAATGAGCATTCACTGAGCCAAGAAATTCTGTTAGATATTTCAAGGATAAAATAATAAATAAGGCATAATGCCTGAAGGAACTCATTAAACAAACATGTAAATACCTAGCCCCACACAACAATCTATGAAAGTTTGTAGGAGATGAAGTTTAATTAAAAATGGAGTAAAAATATAAAAATTTATAAATGTCTCTTGATTTGTCTATGTTGAGCATTCAGTCAGCATTTTGAGGAGTTATTAAAAAGTATTATAAGGATGTGGGATACATGAAAAAACATGGTGAGAAAAATCACCTGAAAAATTGTGACGATTAAATTCACTTAGTACTTTTTGAGGGCTATTAGGATTCACCAAATACATTTAATGAAGGGAGAAAATTGATTTGCATTGAAGGTTTTAAATAGCCACCAAATTCACAGAAAAAATATTAGTCTTATCTTTCATTTGACAATTGTGTCACTCCCTCTAATCTCTCCTTCTTTCTTCTCCCTTACCTATTTAAATGCCACCTAGACCAAGCAAGCTTATTAGCCACACAAATGGCAAATAAGAGAGAGAGGCCAGAGAAAGAGCACAAAGACTCATTGGGGACTGGGAGGTTCAGTTGCCTGTCTGTCATCCAGAACCCCCGCTGGGCCATCTCTGCCTCCTTGCATGCCAGCCTCCCTGCCTGTGTACCTGAGAGAAGTTGTCTCCCTGAGAGAGCATTAAAGGTCTGTAGAATTTGTTAAGGGCTCCAGGACTCTATCCTCCTGCCCAAATCCACAGTGAACCTGCCCAGTGTATGACTGCAAATGATACTGCAATTCCCTGATGATGCATGCTCAGCCAAACAGGGTTGAGCTGAAGCTGGGCCACTATGGCCCACACGCTTGCCACGAGTATAAGGCAGCTTCTGGAGGAGAAACAAGAAAGTGGTGAAAGTGCAGGAGGAAGTAACTTGAGAATGTAGGCATTTAAGACCATGGGGGCCCTCAGCCTTGATAATAGCCTGGAAAATGGGAAATTCAACAGGTTGGCCCACCACATCTGTGTTGGCCAAATTAGCACCATATGCATTCCAAGATCCAGATGTTATCTGGTCAAGGAGACACCGGACCCAATTGATGATGAGTGGCAAAAACCAGCCAGAGAGGACCGATCATGGAGCCCTATAGGCAAAAAGACACACCACAATCACTGCTCCCCCTCATTTTTGAATAAAAAATATAACCTCCTGTTTCCTGCCCCAGGGAATCCTTTTGGGTAGCTATCCTCTTTGGACCTATCTTTGCTCAGAGAGGTTTCCTGTCCTTCTCCTTAACTGACAATAAATTTCTTACTTTGCTACCTAATTCTAGTCTTGGCATTGAATTCTTTTTTTGCTAAGACAAAGATTAAGGACAGAGTTTTTGGGGTCTGGCTGTTAGACCCCAGCCCAATTCAAAAGGGACCATGCAAGTCTAGGGAAAAAGAAGTAAATTAAAAGTTCAAGTTAAGATGACAGCTATTGTCTCTGCCAAGGATGTCCTTCACGTGATTCCTCAAAGTTCTCCTAAGTCCCTGGGTACAAGTCCAAGGTGGACAAGCAAGTGCTCACCTGCCTTCTGTGTTATATAGCGTCACCTGACAACTCAGCTCCAATCCCCATTTCCATTCACTAATTCAAGGTGGCTGCATGTAAGTGGCTCCTCTAACAAATAGTGTCTATACAGATGGACTATGCAGGCAGGTCTACGTAAAAATTTCAATAGGAAAAAGGTAACCCACATATGCACCCTGGAATGGAATTTTAGAACCCAAATAGGGTGAGGAAACATCAGTTTATGAAAATGGCCAGGTATTGTGCTAGGGCCTGTGTAAGGTAGAGAGGTTGTTGGTATATGTGGGATGGTTCATAGTTTTTCATTAAGGGACTATCAGGATGAAAAATGCATCCACACAAGCCAAGTATAGTCTAAGATCCTGGGACAGCTGAGGAGGTCATCTATATGGTAGGACAGCCTAAAACAGGGAGGACACCCAAGTGGAGTGAGAAGAGAATAACAAACAGGGTGTAACCATTTGTAGCACAGGTGTTAGATCCTAGAGTAAGTCAAGCAGACCTTCATGCAGGAGTGGATTATGTTGGATGTGAGAAGAGAAAGGATATTTGGAAACTGAGAAAAGAATGGCACCAGAATAATGATATTAGTTACAAATAGGAGGAAAGATTAAGCAAAGAAAAAAAGGTGAAAACAGTTCTTCACTGATAATAGAGTTACAAATATCAAAAGCAAGAAAATATAAACATGCTAGTTTTGGATTAGTTTGATATCTGTGTGAGCTTGTGGTTTTCATTATGGATGATTGGTAGATAGATAATAGATAAATACAAACTAGACTGATTAAAAAGATGGACATATTAAACATAGATATGCATTCATGTATGTATATATAAAAACATATTTCCTAGTTCTTTCCTTTTTTTTTAAAGATTTATTCATTTATTTATACAAGAACCAGGGTACAGGCCAGATGCAAGGGAGGGTGAGAGGATTCACCAGAGACAGAGTGGGGAACAGAATAGGCAGACTGACGAAATACACTGCTGAGGGGAGCAGCGGGCGCAACAGGAGAGGTCAGCTGCGCCACGTGGGACCCCTGCTGGCTGGTCAGGATCATGGAAACATCACACAAGAGGCTACAGACAGCTTCACAGTGCTGCACTAAACCACCTGCGCCACCAGGGGAGGCCCATATTTCCTAGTTCTTTCTAAGAGAACTTGCAAATGGCAAATCTCGATAGCACTGAGTATACTAAGCACATGGATTTTGGCTGCTAACTACTATTTTCTCCTAATTGCAATTGGTGATGTTAGGAAAATTGTTAAATCCAGGCCTAGGAAAAGGAAAGTACAAATTGAGTTTGGAACTCTTATTCCACCGTAAGGAAAGAAGAATTCAAAATAGATATACACCTTCAAAAGAACAAAGTAGTCAACCTGAGATACAATCATCACACACAAATAAAATCTACAGACAATTTGAGAATTATAACAGTGATAGTAAAAATGACCCAATGATAAACTAGGAATCACATATCAATATAAATGAGTAAATTATTTGAAAATTTGTTGAAGAATCATATATTTACATAATATCAAAATACCTCACCTCAAAATAATTACCAATTACAAAGTGTGATAGATGGTACACACAACTTTAAAAAGTGATCAAAGTGAATGTCATCAATTATGAACAAATTGGAATCACTCACCACTTGATATGATGAGAATGTACAATATTAATCTTAGATAGTTCTGTGAATAATATGGAACCAAGATCTGATTATGACAAGCTCAACTTGAAGTTCATACTACAAAATAACCTTTCCTGTAATCTTCAAAATGGTCAAGGTTATAAAATTTGTGGAGGCAGTCCATATTAAAGAAGAATGAACTCAGTGACACACATCTGAAGTTTATGTAATGTTATACATCATCTCTTCAATAAACATACAAAACATAAAAAATAAAGAAGAATAAAGATATGTGATCACTGAATACATTATGTGATTCTGAATTAAATCTTTCTACTACAATGTGTATGGGAGAATGGTGACAATTAAATGGAGGTCTATGGTTAGATGGTTGCAATATATATTTTTTAATCTGTCATTTTGATGATAGCATTTTTCTATATTTAAAAGAATGTTTTTGTAGTAAATAATATACTATAGTATATGGTCAGATGCTTACTCTCACATAGTTTATGAAAAGCAAATAATTTGTAGTGATACTGCATTTTATTTCAAACAAAGCTATTTAGGTAGAAAGTGAAACAAAGTCAGAGTTTTGTGTTGGTCTCACCCTATTGATATGACTGGGCCAGACTTGGGGTTCTGATTGTGATATAAAAATGCCCTTACACAAAAATTAAAAATTTACTATTTATAAGACCTATAAGTCACACAATATGGTATGTGTTTGTGTTTGTGTTTGTGTGTGTGTGTGTGTGTGTGTGTGTGTGTATGTGGTTGAGGAGCATATGCAGATCTAGGATTCTGCATTTATTAAGAATGAGGGTAGGTGGTCTAGGGCTTCTCAGACTTATTGTTTATTGCTGAATTTAAAACTTCAAAGCAGGAAATTGAAGTGCACATAAAGGGAGACAGAAAGAAAAAGGCAAGACATTCAGTCCCAACTGACCGATTATCTAAATTAATCAGTATCTATAAAACAAAATGTGGCCTAATGGGGAGAAGCAGTCTAGTTCTTATCTAGTAATATGAATGGCCATATGTTAAAGTAAATCCTCTTTGAAGTGGATACTCTTAATATAGATGCCTAGACCATCAAAGCGAAGTCAATTCTGAGAGCTTAAAATATAGTCAGATACAACATAGTTCACATTATGTGATTGCATCTAAATGAAGTTCTATAACAGGCAAAACTAATCTGTGTCTATTTAGTCAGTTATGGATTGCCTGATGAGCAAAATGGGGGAATTAACTCTGAAGACACTTGAGCAAACTTTCTAAAAACATGGAAATGTTATATATTGTGACAAGGATGTGGATTTTAGGTCTTATCAAAATTGAATAACCAAAATTCATCATTTTTATTCATTTGTCAATTTATACAAATAAAAATATATAAACCTAATATATATAAACCTAAAAATATATAAACCTAAAAATATATAAACCTAATATATTGTTTTATATTTATTTATTTCTATTTAAATTTTGGACAATACATATTTTCTCCACTCAGTAGTCATCACTATAGTTCTCCCACTACCATAGCACCCATAGTGCATCAGCATATTCCTTTGCACTCCTTCTTGCCGTTTTCATCACGCCAAACTCTTTGCCCTCTTTTCATGGATGTCTTTTATCTGTGTTAAGCTTTCTTTTTTTTTAAGATTTATCTGTTTATGCATACAAGAACTGGGGTGTAAGCCAGAGGTGCGGGGAGTGAGAGGATTCACCAGAGAGAGTGGGGAGCAGAAGAGGCAGATCCAGTGCAATACACTGTGAGAGGTAGGACAGGAGAGGTAGGAGAGGTCTGCTGCGCCATGTGGGTTGCTCCCTGGATGGCCAGGATAGAACTCATGCTGCAGTGACTGGCAATAGCTTGATAGCATTGTCTTTAACCCCTGTGCCACCACTGAGGCTCTATGCTCAGCTTTTAAGGTTTATCATTATCTTATTCTTTATTTAGTTTTTCTATATTCCACATACAGTGAAAACATATGATATTTATAGTTTTCCTTCTCCAGATCCACCCATGTAGATGTACTTTGCTTTCATTTATTGTTTTTGATCACTGAATACTATTCCATTGTGTGTGTATACAATAACTTCTTGATCCATTTTTGAGTCAAAATGCCCAAACAATGCAAACAGTTTTGAGGCATTTGGGTTGTTTCCATATCTTGGCAATAGGAAATAGTGCTGCAGTAAACATAGGAGTGCAGGTGTCCTTTTGAAGCACTGTTTTTGTGTTCCTTGGGGAGTATCCTAGAATTGGAATTGCTGGGTCTTATTACAGGTCCATTTCTAGTGTTTTGAGGAGCCTCCACACAGCTTTCCATAGTGGCTGGTCTAGTTTACATCCCACCAGCAGTATAAGAGGGTTCCATTTTCTCCAGTACATTTTTTCTTTTTTTTTAATTTGGGTCATTCTCATAGGTGTGAGGTGGTGTATCATTGTGTTTTTGATTTGCATCTCCCTGATAAAATGGTGATGGATTTTTTTCCCATATGCCTGTTGACCATTTGCATTTCATTTTTGAAGAAGTATCTACTTCTCTTCTACAATATATATTTCCAGAATTTTATCTTTTTACATAACCTTCTCAATAACATACTAAGCAACTTTCCTACATTTGCTAATCTCTCTGCTTTCATTATTTCTCCACTTTCTACATTCATTCTCCACAACATCCAATGTAATATTTCCAAATAACTCAAATATGTTACCCCTTAAAAAAAAACCCTTCAATATTTCCCTCATTTGAGAAGAAATATAAGGTCTTCCTAGTATCACCAGACCCCATGTAGACTGGTCTTTGATGCCCCAATTTTATTTCCTGAAACAGCTCCATCTCCAGCGCTCAGTCTACCCCAATAGCCCTTAATCTTCCAAGATAGTTCCCATCACAGATCCTTGCACTTATACTTACTTTTGACTTAATGAATATCCTCCAAGTTTTCAGGGGAAACATTATTACTTGTCTCCTCAATTATCACCCACTCAAAGAGGGATTTTATGCTGGTCCATTCTAAGTAGTCCATCTACTCTTACCATTTAGCTGTTTTTTGCTTTATTTATAACAAAATCAAAACAAGCTATAACATTGTGTATCATCCTGTGGCACCTTTGCCCTCTCTTTCTCACAGAATGTAAATGCCTCATGGGCTAAAATTTTGTCTTTTTTTAAGATTTATCTATTTATGCATACAAGAGCTGGGGTACCAGCCAGAGGTGGGGGGGAGGGGTAAAAGGATTCACCAGAGACAGAGTGAGGAACAGAACAGGCAGATCTACTGAAATACACTGCTGAGGGGAGTAGCAGGCAAGACAGGAGAGGTCTGCTGTACCATGTGGCTAGCTCCCTGGCTGGCCAGAGATCGAACTTGTGCTGCAGAGGCTGCAGATAGCTTCATAGTGCTACTTCTTAACCCCTTGCACAACAAGGGAGGCCCAAACTTTGTGTTTCTAATGTCTGCATCTCCAGCATGTAGAACATTTATGGAACCCAAAAGACTTCAGTATCTGGTGAATTAACAACTATATGTGACTACCACCTTCTCAAGAATAACATTAAAAGGGCCTCCCTGGTGGCGCAAGTTGTTGAGCACAGCACTATGAAGCAGTCCGCAGCCTCTGCAGCATGAGTTTGATCCCCGGCGGCCAGGGAGCACCCACATGGCACAGCAGACCTGTTCTGCTGCTCCCCTCAGCAGTGTGTTTCAGTCAGTCTGCCTGTTCTGTTCCCCACTCTGTCTCTGGTGAATCCTCTCACCCCCTGTATCTCTGGCCTGTACCCCAGCTCTTGTATGCATAAACAAATAAATCTTAAAAAAAATAAAGGAATGACATTAAAAGATTTTGTCCACTACTGGGTAGGAACAAAATCTTCTATTACAAAGTTATAAAACAACATTAAAATAATTTTGTATATAGTGTAATTCTAGACCATGTGTAATAATTTAGAATGAGGCAATATATGAGGCAAATATATACGGCAAACTTCTGTTTCAAACCACCAGACATATTTTGTTCATCAATTTTCAGTTGTTTTCCATGAGAGGATTTGTTTGTTTGTTTTTAAAATAGCCTCCCATTCTTTATATAACAAGAATAGAAACAAAAAGAAAAATTATAAAAACAATATATGATTGAATAAATGAATAAAAAATGACATTCTGAAACCTTGTCTTGATCTTTTACATATTTCTGCCATTGCCTTTTAAATTGTATCCATGTTTATTCTGAGGATGTGTACAGGGAAGCTTCCATATTGAAAGATTCTAGCAAATACCTTGTGGTGCTAATTCCTTCTCTTGTCAAGACTATCATTTCACTTAAGCTTGACCCTAAAAATAATATGCAATATTGTGAAAAATATGCATGGTAACTACATGATAATATAGTTTTACTTATTCTTGCAAGGCACTGATAAAAAAAAAAAAACTAGTAGAATCATTGTCAATAGAGTAAAAATAAGCATTTTAATTATTTACCATAATCTTTTTGTTTCTATAGACAGATGACTGAATGCATAAGTGACTGCCTCCATATTTCCAACATTAACATGCAAAAATAAATAGTGACACTAATTCAACCAAATGCATGTCAGGGTGTAGACATTAAGTACCCTGGCACCATGATAGGACATGAGTTGTTTTGAGAAACAAATGTACCAGAATAAATATTTATAAATATCAAATACTTAAGAAAACATCTGTAGTATTTATTCAATAACAACTCTCAGTTGTTTTGCTAATTCATAAAAACACATATTTGTCAAATTAAATGCTGAGGGATTTTACCAATCATTTGCTGAGTTTCTTTTGAAATAAAGATTAGAGTGAAAAATAAGTTATAACACAAAATTTCTGCAGGACACAGCAACTAGGGTCAATGATAAAAAAGATGTACTAGGGGAGGGAAATACTTGTTGTCTCAACTTAGCTTGTGAATATTTTCAAAAATGCTGAAATTACATTCAAAAGTAATTTACCCTCTTCTCAAGTACACACTGAACATTCCTCAGGATATGAAATCTCTTATGTCACAAAAAAAATCTTAGAAAATTTAATAAATTTGAGATTATGCCAAATATTTTTGCCAATCACAATCATGTTAAAGTAGAAAATGTAAAATTGGAAAACCAGAAAAAAAATTAAATGTGCAGAAATTAAACAATTCCTCAACAAATTAAAAAATTAAAGGGGAAATTAAAAAAAAAAACTTGAAGTGGAACACAGCATATGAAAACATATGGGATGTAGCAAAAGCTGTTCTGGGGGGAGTTTATAATGATAAACTCTTATGTTAAAGAAAAAAAAATCAGAAAAACAACCTGGCTTTGTGCCTCAAAGATTAGGGAAAATGCAACAAGCATAGCTCAAATTTATTTATTTATTTACATATTTTATAAATATTTGTTTTTATTTATTTGTGCATACAAGGACTAAGGTCTAAGCAAGAGGTGTGGGGGGTGAGAGGATTCACCAGGGCAGAGTGGGGAGCAGAGAGGCAGATCTACTGAGATACACTGCTAAGGGGAGTAGTGTACTGAGATACACTGCTAAGGGGAGTAGTGGATAAGATAGGAGAGGTCTGCTCTGTCATATGGCACAGCTCCATGGCTGGGGATTGAGCTCAGGCCATACTGGCTGGTGATATCTTGATAACACTGAGACTTTAACCCCAGTGCCACCAAGGAGGCCCCATAGCTCAAATTTGCAGAAAAAAAGGAGACAAGAAAGATGAGAGAAGAAATGAGTGAAAGAGAAACAAAAAGTAGAAAATATCAACAAAATAAACAACTTTTTTTTTTCTAAGATTTATTTATTTATACAAGCACTGGGTATAGTCAGAAGCGCAAGAGGGTGAGAGAATTCACCAGAGCCAGAGCGGAGAGTAGAACAGGCAGAGTGACGAAGTACACTGCTGAGGGGAGCAGCGGGCGGCAGGAGAGGTCTGTGTGCCATGTGGCACCTTCCTCCGGTGGCTGGGGAGCATCTGGGGATCGAACCGGCGCTGCAGAGGCCGCGGGCAGCTTCGCAACCCAGTGCTCAACCGTTGCGCCACCGGGGAGGCCCCCAAATCAACAACTTTTTAAAGACAATAAAATGAGCAAATTTTTAGCTAGAGTAAGAAGGAACAGCAAAGAAACAGAGTCAAAAATGAAAGAGGAGACAATATAAATGACATTACAAAAATGTAAAATATCTTGAGATACTATTGTGAAAAACTGTACGTCAAAAATTATGTAACCTAGAAGAAATGGAAAAATTACTAGAAATGCACAATCTACCCATACTGAATGAGAAAGAAAGAGAAAATCTAAAACAGTATGATTAATAATATCAAATCAATGAACAAAATCTTTCCAACAAAGAAAATGTCAAGAATAGGTGAATTCATTGGTGAATTCTAGCAAATAAAGAAAACAAATTCCAAACTTTCACAACTCTTTCATGGTACTGAAGTGAAGGGAACATTCCTAAACTCATTTTATGAGGCAGGTATTACCCTGATACTGAAGCCAGAGAGGGACAATACAAGAAACTGCAATCCAGTATGCCTACATGATGAACACTGAAACAAAAATTATTGAGAAAATAATTAAAAGTCATCAATAAAATGTCTAGAAGAACCTACCTCAGCATAAAGGTGATCCAATAGCTAACATCACACTCAATAGTGAAAGTTTGAAACTTTTCATCTAAAATCAGGAGCAAGATAAAGATGACTCTTTGCTACTTACACCATTTTATTCAACACTGTTCTAGAAGACCAAGCCCAGGTAATCAAAAGAAATAAAAAGAAATTAAATGAAAAAGAAATAAAAGGTCCCCACCAAAATCCTGTAAGAACAAAGAGTATGTCACTGTCTAAAAATAGACATATAGACAACCAATAGAAAATAATTGTGAGCCACGAAATAAAGCATTGTGTATATGATCAACTAATATTTAACAAAGGTGTCAAATATATTCAAGGGGAAAGGATAATCTCTTCAGTAAATGGTTTTACAAAAACTGGATACTACATTAAGAACAACATTGGACACCTTTCTTACACTATTTACAAAAATTAACTTGAAATGCATTAAAAATTTAAACATATCACAGGAAACTGCAAAATTCTTAGAAGAAAACAGGGAAAATGACCCTTGACTTCAGTTTTGGCAAGTTTTGGGGATAGCACAAAGTAACAAGTAACCCAAAGCACAAATAAAAATAGCAAAAATAGCACAACAATAGCAAAAATAGACAAATGATACCTACCATGTCAAAACAAAAAGCACTTTTGCCCCAAAAAAGAAATAATCAAAATATGAAAGGTCAATGTACAGAACAGGGAAATTGATTCTACAAATAATTTATCTACTAAGCTGCTAATATTCAAAATATATGAGGAACTCATAAAACTCAATGCCAAAAAAGTAAATCAAAGAATGAAGAAAGGACATATATAGACAGTTTTCCAAAGAAGACATACAAATGGTCAACAGGTAAATGGGAAGAAGCTCAACATCATTGATCATAAGGGAAATGCAACTCAAAACCACAACTAACTACCCCCCAAAAATGAAAAATAACAAATTTTGTTGTAACCAGTATGGGAAACAATATGGAATGTCATCAAAATTAAATACCAGATGATTCTTCAACCTCATTTGATAATACATATCTAAAGGAAATAAAATCAGAAGGTCTCTAAGAAATATCTGTGGCTCCATGTTTATTGCAGCATTTGAAACAATAGTAAAGATATGTAAAGGACCAAATTTTCCATCAATTAATGAGTCTTGTTGGCTTGTAGGATCATTTTTCAACCTTTTACTTTGAGCCATTTTTTACCTTTGGTGCTCTGACAAGACTCCTGGAAGCAGCAGAAAGTTGGGTTTTGTTTTTTGATATACAGCTAGTCATTTTAATTACTGAATTCAGTTCATGTATGCTAGAAGTTATGCATATACTAGGGATTGTAGCCATTCTGTCTTTAGTTTTTCTGGTTCTACTTTTATGTTCCATTTTTTTGGTGTGAATTTTTTTTCTCTTTGACTTAGATAGGAGAGCAATTTTCAACATTTTTATAAGGAGGCCTAGTGAACAATTTCCTTCAGCTTTTATTTCTCTCTACCCTTTTTAGGCCCTTGCTGTGTCAACATCCCTACCATATTTGTCTCAACCCAGACCATACCCACAAGGATTCCTCCCCACCTGCTTCCTATGCAATGAAACATGACTCTTTTCTGTGTCTTCTCTGTATATTATGTGCTACTCTGGTGTCCTACCAGTATTCTGTCTCCATAAGGCACAGGACTCTCTGAGAGTACTGTCCCTCTGGTAACTTTTAAATGATATTCTGGGAGTAAAACAAGGGATTTCCTCTCTCTCCATCTTCTTGGCATCTCTCACAATTGTTTTTCATGAATTATGCTTTTTTTATGTTTTATCTTAAACTTGATCACAAACTCCCAGTGTTATCTAGATTTTCTTGTAAATCTAGAAGTTTAACAGTTTGGAATTGTATTCATTATCTGATTTGAATTATTTTTAAGGCATGTAAGATTTATAGCTAGATTTTTTTTTTTTGGCTGTAGATGTCCAGTTTTTCAAGTTATAATTTGCAAAAGGATCGTTATTTCATCATTGACTATCTTTACTTCTTTGGCAAAGATCAGTTGACGTTATTTTTGGTGAACTGTTTCTGGTCTCCATTATATTTAACTGATTTATGTGTATATTACTCTCAAGTGCACTGTCTTAACAACTATATATTTAGCATATGTACATGCCACCCAGCTGAGAAAATTAGCTGTGACCTCTAGGTACCTACTGGGATCCTACTTATATGTTATCTTTGAATCATTAACCAAAAGTTCTAGTAAGCTCAGCAATCTGTAAGAAGACTGAAATCTTGTGATCTCTATTATCTTTGCTATACTTTTAATTCAAAAGTCATATAAACTACTTAAAATAATTTAAAGTGTACAAAGTTTATAAAGTAAAAAGAAAACCCTCACTATCCGACCCATCATTCAATCCCACTGGCAGCTGCCAATTGCATTACTCAAGGCTAACAATGTGAATTATAATGTTGTAATGTTGATTCCTTTTTGCAAAAATTTTAAATTTCCTAATTTCTAAAAATTGTCCATGCCTTAAATATATAGAAAAAATCCTGGAGAATTCAAATTAATTAATGTTTGAAAAAAATCTAACATGTGAAATACCATATTATCTATATTTGCCAAAATGTTAATAATTAATCTCTCTTTTTCTGTGTCTTTCCCTTTCATATTCTGTTATTTTCTATATGGCACACCTGTACTAATACTCTTCACTTTTCAATGTCATACCTTAGAATCATTCTAACTCAAATAGGTATATAACATGAATGTTTGAAGAGAACAGTTTATTTTTTATTTAAAGGGGAGGCAACTTTATTTTTTAATAACTTTTTTTTAAAGAGTCATTTATTTATTTGTTTGTTTGTTTGTTTGTTTGTTTATTTATACAAGCACTGGGTACAGTCAGATGTGCCGGGGTGGGTGGCGGGTGAGAGGATTCACCAGACAGAGCGGGGAACAGAACAGGCAGACTGCCGACGGCAGGAGAGGTCTTCGTGCCATGTGGGACCCTCGCCAGTGGCCTGGGATCAAACTGGTGCTGCAGAGGCTGCAGGCAGCTTCGCAGCCCAGTGCTCAACAGCTGAGCCACCGGGGAGGCCCTGAAGAGAACAGTTTTTAAGAAAAATTAGGTGTGTGCTTACTCCACTTAAATAAAATATAAAATTTTATTTGCTTCTGAGGAGGAGGATTCTTCCTGAGAAGAGCCATGCTGAATGTTTCAACAATGTCTTTTCCACGAACAAATGCCTAATCATGTCTGTACTCTCTGGAGCTCCAATTTGTGTAGGTGATGGAGGGTATCTGGCCATATCTACTATTTATCTATCTGTATATCCTATCTATCTATCTATCTATCTATCTATCTATCTATCTATCTATCTATCTATCATCTATCTATCTATCTATCTATTTATCTATCTACCTACCTACCTACCTATGTATGTATGATCTATCTAGTATACTTCTAATTCACTCTGCTCTTTGTGGGCACTTAAGTTGTATCCATAACTTGGCTATTGTAAATAAATCTGCAATGAACACTGGTGCACATGAATTCCTTGAAATTGGTGCATTTGCATTCTGCACATAGATACTGAGAAGTGGAATTGCTGAGTCATATGCAATTTCTCATATAAAGAGAAACCTCCATACTATTTTCCATAGGCACTGGACAAGTAAGTCTATATCCCCACCCACAGTGTACAAGTGTTCCTTTTCCTTAATGCTCCCCAACACTTATAGTTTATGATATTTTGATATGGACCTTTCTCACAGGTGTGAGATGGTATCTAATTGTGGCTTTGATAAACGATGAACATTTTTCTCATGTGCCTGTTGGACATCTGCTTATCTTCTTTGGAGAAGTATCTATTTAGGTTTTCTTTACATGGTTTGATTGGGTTAATTGCTTTCTTTTTATGGTGATTCTGGAGTTCTTTATATGTTTTGGATATTAGGCTTTTGTCAGATATATGATGTGCAAATATTTTCTCCTATTTAATAGGATGTCTCTTTGTTTTACTAACAGTCTCACTGTGCAGAAGCTATTGAATCTAATATAAACCCATTAATTTATAATTATTTATGTTTCTCTTGCCATTGGAGATAAATCCCCAAAGATATCTCTAAAAACAATGTCATATAGTGTTTTACTTAAGTTTTCTTAAATTTGTTTTATAGTTCTAGTCTTATATCAATTTTTTATGCATTTTGGGTTAATTTTTGTGTAAAGTGTGAGATGGTGATCTAGCTTCATTTTTTTAAGATTTATTTTTATTTATTTATGCATACAAGAACTGGTATGTAGGCCAAAGGTGTGGGGGCTTGAGAGGATTTACCAGAGGCATGCACATCTACTGAAATACACTGCTGAGAGGAGCAGTGGGCGAGACAGGAGAAGTCTGTTGCATCATGTGGGTTAGCTCCCTGGCCAGGGGTCCAACTCAGGCCACAGTGACTGGCAATAGCTTGATAGCACTGAGACTTTAACTCCTGCACCACAAGGGAGGCCCTAGTTTCATTCTTTTGCATACAGCTGTTTATTTTAATATAACCATCTGTGAAAATGACTCTCCTCCCTCCAGTGTGTACTTTTGGTTCATTTATTACAGATTTATTGTCCATAGAGGTGCGGTTATATTTCTCAAATCTCAATTATATTTTATTGTCCTGTGTGTCTGATTTTGCTGAGTACCATACTGTTTTGGTTATGATAGCTTAGTAGTACAGTTAGAAGTCTAGAACTGGGACTGTGATACAGCCACTCTTCCTCTGTTTTATCAAGATTGTTTTGACTATTTGTCATCCTTTGTGATTCCAAATGAATCTAATATTGTTTGTTCTGTTTCTTTGAAGAATGTCATTAGCAACCTAATAGAGATTGCACTGAATATATTTATTGGTATAGATATTATGACCATTTTCAAAATGTTAATTCTGGGCCTCCCTGGTGGCACAGGGATTAAGACACAACCTATGAAGCTATCTGCAGCTATTGCAGCACGAGTTCAATACCTGGCCAGGGAGATACCCACATGGGGCAGCAGACCTCTCCTGACTTGCCTGCTGCTCCCCTCAGCAGTGTATTTCAGTCTGTCTGCCTGTTCTGTTCCCCACTCTGTCTTTGGTCAATCTTCTCACCCCATCCCCCATACCTCTGGCCTGTACCAAGTTCTTGTATGCATAAATAAATAAATCTTTTTTAAAAAAAAGGTTAATTCTACCAACTCATGACAGGGAATATCTTTCCTTTTTTTTGTTGTTGTCTTTTATTTGTTTTAATAATGTCTTATGGTTTTGTTTGTATAGGTCCTTCACCTTCTTTTTAAACTTCTAAGTATTTGACTATTTTTATTGTAATTGTGAATGGAATAGTTTTCTAGATTTTTTTTTTCTCTTCTACTTGTTTGTATACAGAAATGCAGTTAACGTTTTGAAAGTTGATATTTTACTGTTCCACCACTTTATTGAATTATTAGTTCCATTGTTTTGTTCTTGATGTTTTTAGGTTTTTCCATGGGTACTATCACTTTATCTGTAAATGATGATAGTTTTATTTCTTTCCCAAATTGGATTCCTTTTATATCTGTCTCTTGCCTGATTGTTTTATTTAGGGTTTCTAATATTTTGATGAATAGTGGTAAAATTGGATATACTAGAGGAAAATCTTTAACCTGTCATGGTTGAGTATGATGTCTTCTTGGTGTTTATTATCTTTGGTTTTTATGATGTTGAAAAATGTTCTACTCACCCCATAGTGCTGCTTATTTGAGGACTTCTTTTTATCATAAATGAATATGGAATCTTATCACATGCTTTCCTGAATCAATTGACATAATCATGATTTTTTCTTATGTGGAGGTAATTAATTATATTGATTTATTTTCAAATGTTGAATCATTCTTGTGTCCTTGTAATAAATCCCTCTTGGTTATGATGTAAGATCCTATCATGTATTGTGGTATTTGTTTTGCCAAGATTCTGGTTAGGATTTTTGCATATTTATTTATCTGGAAATTGATTTGTAATTCTCATTTTTAGGCAATGTCTTGCTAAGGTTTTTGTATAAAATTGATGCTGACCTCATAAAATGTGCTTGTAAGATTTTCCTTTTTATATATATTTTTGGAAGAGTTTGATAGGATAGGTGTTAATTTATCTTTTAAAGTTTAGTAAAACTCACTAATGAAAGTGTCTGAACTTGGGATCTTATTTTATGAAAGGGTTTTGATTACTGTTTCAATTTCCTTGCTTGTGATTTTCTGTTATTATTTACTTTCTTCCTGATTCAGTCCAGGAGCATTTCTGAAATCTAAAAATTTATCATTTTTTCTAGGTTATTTAATTTTCTGGCATATATATATTCATAATATTATCATGAGTCTATACTTCTGAAGTATAATTTCTCCTTTCTTTTCTACTTTTATTGATTAGATTTTATTAGTGAGTCTAGCTAGAGCTTTGTCTATTTTTATTGATTTATTTTTCATATAACTAGTTTTTGGTTTCATTGATTTTTTGACTTCTATTTCATTTCTGCTTTCTCTGACTTTTTATTATTTCTTTCCTTTTACTGTGTTATGTTTTTTTCTTCTTTTTCTAATATCTGTTGACTATGTAGCCTGAAAAAAACTCATAACATCTCTAAGTTTCAGTTTTCTTATATGAAAAACAGAGATTTGTATATATCTCACAGGAATTTCACAAGAATTAAATGAAAATCTACACTATAAAGTATAAATTATTGTGTGGTGATATTGCTTAATATTAGTGATAAGTAGATTGAGGGAATTACAGGACAAAGGAGCAATTTTGTGATACCTGGAATTCTGTAGTTACTCCAGGGAGATAAAAAAAAAAAAAAAAAGTATGTACCCTGATTTAAAAAAAAAAAGTTAAAGTGTGATCAGTTCCCTTTTAAGGGAATTTTACCCAATGGATGTGCATCAAATTGGAAAAGATAAATGCAAACTCTCTGCACAGAATGCCACTAAAATCATTTGTCTAGATATGGATTTGTGTTGAATGGTCTTTATTTTTATTGATTATGGGGAATTAGTTTATGTCGGAGTAACTGAATTAAGAAGTCAAGATTCCACACTAATTGTTCTTGTTCATTTTCCTTATGAGTTATTTCACTGGAATTGTCAAAAAATGAATCCTGTTAAGTGTATTTATTATTTCTGGTGATGAGTATAATAGTGAAGGCAAATAGTAGATTCCCCTTAACTGGCTATTTTCACTGAGGCAATTAACTTTATTATTTATTTATTTTTTTTAAAAGGTTTGTTTATTTATTTATTTATTTGTACAAGTACTGGGTACAGTCAGAAGTATGAGAGGGTGAGAGAATTCACCAGAGCCAGAGAGGAAAGCAGAACAGGCAGACCGACGAAATACACTGCTGAGGGGAGCAACGGGCACAGCAGGAGAGATCTAAGGCCATGTAGGACCCTCGCTGGAGGTGGGGATGGAACTGGTGCTGCAGAGGCTGCAGGCAGCTTCGCAGCCCAGTGCTCAACCACTGCGCCACCAGGGAGGCCCTAAGGCAATTAACTTTATATAAGTATTTCCTCATTTTGTTTCCATAACCTCTTGGAGTATAATTGTTATTGTTTATTATTGAATATCTTGAAATAAGAAATAATTTGAATATCTGAAGGAGCAAGTGAGTTCCTCGTGTAGGTTTCATAGTCTTTTATGTGCCTTGAGAAGAAAAATAGTCATTAGCTAGGCAAGTTTTACCTTTAAAAACTATCTCCTTAGCTACTAGAAATGAGGGGTTTTATAAGGAGGTAATACAGGATAAAACACCCTGGACTCCACACCCTCGCCAACATTTGTTGTTGCTAGTTTTTTTAATATGTGCTGTTCTCACTGGTGTAAGATGGTATCTCATGGTAGTTTTGATTTGCATTTCCCTCATTACAAGTGATGTTGAACATTTTTCATATGCCTGTTGGCCATTTGCATTTCCTCTTCAGAGAAGTTCCTTTTTAGCTCTTCTGCCCATTTTTGACTGGATTATTTTCTTTGTTGTTGTTGAGTCTCATCAGCTCTTTGCAGATTTTTGTGATCAGTCCTTTATCATTAGTGTTGTGTGCAAAAATGTTCTCCCAGTTGGTGGGGAAAAAGGAACTCTCCTGCACTGCTGGTGGGAGTGCAAACTGGTCCAACCACTATGGAGAGCTGTGTGGAGATTTCTGGACCTACTAAACATAGAGCTTCCATATGATCCAGCAATTCCACTCCTAGGCATTTACCCAAAGGACACAGAAACATCAATTCCAAAGAACACCTGCACCCCTATGTTTATAGCAGCACTGTTTACAATAGCTAAGCTTTGGAAACAGCCCAAATGCCCAAAATAGATGACTGGATCCAGAAGATGTGGTACATATACACCATGGAATATTACTCAGCATTCAAAAAAAATAAACACATGCAATTTGCAGCAACATGGATGGCGCTGGAAGGGATCATGCTCAGCGAAATAAGCCAAAAAGAAAAAGAAAATTACCGGATGGTCTCACTCATAGCAGGAATCTAGAAAACTTAAATAAGGGACCAGGACAATGAATAACTATAAGAAAGTGAAAATCAAAATCAACAAAAAACTATGAACCAGAGACACTTTTTGGGGGGTGGGGGGCGGAAGGGGAGGGATTGGGGTCACAATGGGGGGGTTGCAATTGTATGGGGAATATAAAAATAAAATTTATTATTTAAAAACAAAAAAACAAAACACCCTGGACTGAGTTTTGTGGTTAGCATTAGACATTGGACAACACAAGATTATGAAATAAATAGTTAAATGGTCTATAACTGTGTGTTAATTGTAACTCAACATCCACTTTCTAATACTCTTACGCAAATGCAAACAACTTTAATGCTCATGGGTCAACTCAATGTTTCTTCAACAGAAGAGATAGAGATGATAGTGGAAGGTCTACCAACCACTGTAGTGAATGGAATTTTAAATTTGTTAAAATAATACAGCAGCCCAACAAGTAGTACCTGTGCAGTCTTCTGAAGACATTTAAAAATCCATGAGTGTTTGGTCTGCCTTTATTTTCTTTTTCTTTAAGATTTATTTATTTATTTATTTATTTGTTTGTTTGTTTATTTATGCAAGCACTGGGTACAATCAGAAGCTCATCGGTGGCCGGGGATCAAACCGGCGCTGCAGAGGCTGCGGGCAGCTTCGCAGCCCAGTGCTCAACCACTGCGCCACCAGGGGAAGCCCTGGTCCGCCTTTATATATTTGCATTAAGAGAATATCTGTGACAATAAAGGAGAGGAAATATATATAAACAAATTGAAAATTCACTTTGGATAGGATACCTCAGCCTATAGATTCCTGTACTCCTATAAATTTTAAGGGAATATAGTAAAATTCTCATCATAGTGCAAATCACATAATAAAGTTTCAGCCTTAGTATTGGAATAAACATAATTAATATCAATATATGGAGTTAATTAATTACTATAATTAATTCAAGGAGATCATTCTGCTAAAGATTTGTAAAAGAGAAATCTTGAATGATTTTGTTTCAGAGACAGAAGAGAGTAATTGGATTTATCTGCTTAATTTATCAGGTGGAAGGTGAGCTATGATAGCTAGTTAAGAAGAAGAATGAGTTAAAAAATGCTGATAAAGATTAGATAGGAATACAAGGAAACTAAATGAAAAAATCACACTAGGGAGCTAAATCCATAATCTAGTAAAACATAATATTCTTAGATATCCTGGAGTAGTAGTATAATCAGGTAGTATACAGAATTTAAGACAATCTTCACAGACTCAAATCCTTTCTATCACTACAGGGTGCTTTGGCAAAGGATATATATTCATGCTTTCCTTCTGCTTCATTCTCTACTAAATGAAAGTGTTATTTGACAGTAATTTTATGGTGAGAAGTAAATAAATACTTACATAGATTCTTTACAAGTTTGATCCAGTATCTGGCACATCATAAACACACAAAAGCAAATCATAGCTCTGATTATTATTAGTACACAATATAAATCCATTATGTAAAAGCCAAAGGCATAGAACTAATGTGAATAATGTGGAAAGAACATAGGCAAGCCAAAGAGCCTTGGAATCTCTACAGAAGAAACAAAAAATCACAAAAATACAGATAAAAATAGAATATTTTCCATAGCAAAAAAAGTCTTTAAAAAATCTTCACCTATTCTAACAAAATTAGGAAAATAATTCACATATAAATATTTAATTATTTTTATATTTAATTATTTATTCTTTAATTTGAAGAGAATTAGGTTACTATTTTCACCATTTATTTGAAAATGTGCTCTCCATTAGCTTTGATTGTTATGAAAGAAAAATGAGGTAATATTTCAACAGTTGAATTAACAACTGTGTTTCACAAGTAACAAAAACAGATTTTCACATGGAAAATTACATGTAAAACTATTAGGGAGAAATCTCCAGAAAGAGTGCTAAGTAGGAATAGCATATTAACATTTATTTATGGAATTGGAGGAGGAGTATGTGTTATTATTTAGTTTTAATTACACAATATTATATTAGTTTAGGGTGAAAATATAATGATCAAATATTCATTAATATTGTGAAATGATGATGACAATATGTCTAGTCAAGATCCATCATGGTACATAGTTACATGTATTACTCCTGTGATGAGAAACTTCCTGTGGAAGTTTGTACCTTTGATCATCATCCTCATTTTACCTAACCCCCATGTCCATCTCCTACAACCACCAATCTGTTCTCTGTATCTTTGAGACTACATCTTTCTTCTTGTATATGTTTTAGAGTCCACATATAAGTGAGGTCATATTGTGTTTGACTTTTTCTATTTTACTTATTTCACTTAGTAAAATGCACTCAAGGTCCAGGCACGTTGTTGAAAATGGCAATATTTCCTCCTTTATATGACTGAATTATATTCCATTATATAGATATATTTTACATTTATTTATCCATTGATCAATTGATGAACAATTATGTTGCTTTCATGTCGTGAATATCATTAATAATTCTGCAGTGAACATAGGAATACATATATACATATATGTATATGTAATATATGTGTATATTTAAGAATATACATATATTCTTGAGTTAGAATTGTTTATTTTCTGTGGAAAATAAGAAGTAGAATTGGGTCATATATGGTAGCTATATTTTAAAATTTTAGAGTACCCTCCATATTTTCTTCCATAGCAACAACAAAAATTTACATATCCACCAACAGTGCACAAAAGTTCCCCTTATTCCATATCCTTGCCTATACTTGTAATTTCTTGTCTGTTTTCTTCTAGTTATTCTTAAAGACAGGAGGTAAAATTTCATTGAGGTTATTACTTTTATTTCTATGATGACTAGTGATGTTGTACACCTTTTCATGAACTTGTGGATTATTTGTATGTTTTCTTTGGGGAAAAAATCCATTCAGAGTTTCCGCTAAACTTCTAATTGGATTGTCTTTTTGTGCTATTGAATTTTATTAGTTCTTCATATATTTTAGTATTAATTTCTTATCAAATATAAAATTTGCAAATATATCCTCCCATTTAATAAGTACTTTTCCTATTTTGTTAATGGTTTCCTTTGCTGTGCAAAACTTTTCAGTTTGATTTAATGACTTTTTTTATTTTTGGCTTTTGCTCCATTGGATTTTCGTATCAATTCCAAAAATATCACCAAGATTGATGTCAAGGAATGTCTCATCTATGTTCTCTTCCAAGAACAGTATGAGTTCAGGTCTTATGTTCAAGTATTTAATATATTTTTTGCATTTATTTGTCTAATGTAATATAAATGTTCCAGTTTCATTTTTTTTAAAAATATCTATTTATTTATTTATTTATCTATTTATTTATTTATTTATTTATTTATTTATTTATTTATTTATTTATTTATACAAGCACTGGATACAGTCATAAGCATGGGAGGGTGAGAGAATTCACCAGAGCCAGAGCAGGGAACAGAAAAGCTGACTGACAAAGTACACTGCTGAGAGGAGCAGCTGGGCATCGCAGAAGAGGTCGGTTGCATCATGTGGGACCCTCACCGGTGGCCGGGGATCAAACCCCTGCAGCTTCGCAGCCTAGCACTCAACCGCTGCACCACCACGGAGGCCCCAGTTTCATTCTTTTGCAGATAGCTGTTCAGGTTTCCCAGCACCAATTGTTGGAAATACTTTACTTTCCCAACTTTTGGACTCAGAAATGTTTTGGGATCCTTTGTGGTAAGTTAATTAACCAATTAACCATGGATGTGTCAGTATGTTTCCACACTGTCTATTTTGGTCCATTGATCTGCATGACTTTTTTAGACCAAATACCTTACTGTTTCTATTAGTATAACTTTATAGCATAGTTTGAGATCAAAAACATGATGACTCAACTTTGTTCTTTCTTAAGATTTATTTTGCTATTTGGGATCCTTTAAAGTTCCATACAGGGGCCTTCCCAGTGAAGCAGTGGTTGAGTGCTGGGTTGCAAAGCGGCCCTCAGCCTCTGCAGTGCCGGTTGGATCCCCAGTTGCTCCCCGGCCACCGGAGGAGGGTCCCACATGGCATGCAGACCTCTCCTGCCGCCCACTGCTCCCCTCAGCAGTGTAATTCCGTCCTTCTGCCAGTTCTGCTCCCCGCTCTGGCTCTGGTGAATTCTCTCACCCTCCCGCGCTTCTGACTGTACCCAGTGCTTGTATGTATAAATAAATAAATAAATCTTTAAAAATAAATAAATAAATAATGAATAAATAAATAAATAAAATTCCATACAAATTTTAAGATTGGTTCTTCTATTTCTATGAAAACTATCATTGAAAATTTATAGGGATTTCATTATATTTCTAGATTGCTTTGAGTGATATGGGCATTTTAAAAATATTCATTCTTCCAATTATGAAAAAGTAATATATTTTTGCTTGTATTTTTTGGTTCTTCCCATCAATGTCTTATGATTTTCTGTATGTAGGTTTTCACATCCTTAGTTAAATTTATTTGTAAATATTTTACTCTTGATTTAATTTGGTGATTTTTTTTCTCTCTAAAAACTTTATTTTTGTAATTTTACAATTTTATTGAGATAGCAATGGTTGATTTTTTCTTAATTTTTTTTTATTTTATACATTTTTTAACATCATTTTTCATTTTTGCACAATGTAATGCGTTTTCATCTTGGTTAAACAAAGAAGTGCAGGTTTCCTTTTGAATTAATGTTTCTGTGTCCTTTGGGTAGATTCCTAGAGCGGAATTGCTGTGCATATGGTAGCTCTATTTTTAGTAGTTTGACGACCCTCCACACAGCTTTCCATAGTGCTTGGGCCAGTTTGCAATCCCACCAAAAGTGCAGGAGAGTTCATTTTTCTGCACATCCTCACCAACAATTGTTGTTGCTAGTTTTTTTTAATATGTGCCATTCTCTGCTGTAAGATGGTATCTCATTGTAGTTTTGATTTGCATTTCCCTGATTACAAGTGATGTTGAACATATGCCTGTTGGCCATCTGCATTTCCTCTTTGGAGATGTTTCTTTTTAGTTCTCGGTCCCATTTTTTGACTGGATTATTTTCTTTGTTTTTGTTAAGTCTCATCAGCTCTTTGTAGATTTTTGTGATCAGTCCTTTATCATTAGCATTGTGTGTAAAAATTTTCTCCCACTTGGTGGGGTTTCTCTTTGTTTTTGTTGTTGTCTCTTTTGCTGTGCAGAAGCTCTTTAATTTGATGTAGTCCCACCTCTTGATCTTTGCCTTCACTATCACAGCTTTGGGTGATGTGTCTGTATAGATGTTACTGAGGTGTATATCATGTAGTGTTTCGCCTGTATTTCCTTCTATATATTTTATGGTTTCTGGTCTTATGTGTAGTTCTTTAATTCATTTTGAGTTGATTTTTGTGCATGGTATGAGGTAGTAGTCAAACTTCATTCTTTTGCATGTAGTGACCCAGTTTTCCCAGCACCATTTATTGAACAAACTTTCTTTGCTCCAATGCATATTCTTTGCTCCTTTGTCAAAGATTAGTTGACCATAAATCTGTGGGTTTATTTCTGGATTTTCTATTTGATTCCATTGGTCTGTGTCTCTGTTCTTGTTCCAATACCATGCAGTTTTGATGATTATGGCTTTGTAGTATAGATTGATGTCTGGGAGTGTGATACTTCCATTCCCCCCCCCTTTTTTTTTTCAGGAGAGCTTTGGCTCTTCAGGATTTTTGGTGATTCCATATGAATTTCATCAATATTTGTTCTATATCTTTGAAGAATGACATTGAAATTTTTATTGGAATAGCATTGAATCTGTAAATTGCTTTTGGTAGGATGGCCATTTTGATTATGTTAATTCTTCCAATCCATGAGCAGAGGATGTCTTTCTATGTCTTTGCGTCCTCTTCTATTTCTTTTAACAGTGTTTTATAGTTTTCTTTGTATAGGTCCTTTACCACTTTTGTTAGGTTTATTCCCAAGTATTTGATTTTTTTGTTTCAACAATAAAAGGAATGAATTTCTTGATTTCTACTTCTTCAGATTTATTGTTTGTATACAGGAAAGCTACTATTTTTGTGTGTTAATTTTGTATCCTGCTACTTTACTAAACTGATTGATTAGTTTGATTAGTTTTTCTGTGTAGTTTCTGGGGTTCTCTATGTATATTATCATATCATCTGCAAATAGTGATAGTTTGACTTCTTCTTTCCCTATTTGGATTCCTAGTATGTCTTTCTCTTGTCTTATTGCTCTGACTAGGTCTTCCAGTATTATATTGAAAAGCAGTGGTGAGTGTGACATCCTTGTCTTGTTCCAGTTCTTAATGCAAATGATTTTAACTTTTCACCATTGAGAATGATATTGGCTATGGGCTTGTCATATATGGCCTATACGATGTTGAAGAATGTTCCTTGTATGCTGAGAATTTCAAGGGCCTTTATCATAAATGGGTGTCATACTTTGTTGAAAGCTTTCTCAGCATCTATTGATATAATCATTTGGTTTTTATATTTCTTTTTGTTGATGTGTTGGATAACATTGATTGATTTTCAGATGTTGAACTATACTTGTGTCCCTGGAATAAATCCTACTTGTTCATGGTGAATTATCTTATCTATACATTGTTGGATTCTGTTAGCTAAAATTTTATTGAGTATTTTTGCATCAGTGTTCATTAGAGAGATTTATCTAGATTTATCCAGTTCATTAGATTCTTTATCTAGCTTTGAGTGATTGTAAAGTTGTAGGAATTTGTCCATCCCTTCTGGATTGTTGCATTTGTTTGCATATAACTGTTCATAGCAGTTTATTATTATTATTCTGATTACTGCCGTGTCTTCTGTGATTTCTCCTCTTTCATTTATGATCCTATTTATTTGTGCTTTCACCTGTTTTTGCTTTTTGAGGCTGGGTAGGGGTTTGTCTGTTTTATTTTTATTTTTTTTTTTTTTTTCGAAGAACCAACTTTTGGTTTCATTGATCTTTTGGATTTTTTTTTTTTTAGTTTCTATTTCATTTATTTCTGCTTTGATTTTTATTATTTCCTTTCTTCTACTGATTTTAGTTTTTTTGTTGTTCTTTTTCTAATTCTTTGAGATGCAAGACACTGTTGTTTCTTTCAGTTCTTTCTTGTTTCTTGATGTGAGCCTGTATAGCTACATATTTTCCTCTTATTACTGCTTTTGCTGCATCCCATACATTTAGGTAATTGGTGTCCCCCTTGTCATTCAACTCAAATTATTTTTTAATTTCTTTGATCTCCTCTTTAGTCCAGTGGTCTTCCAGTAGTGTACATTTCAATCTCCATAAGGTAGGGGGGTCCTTGCCTTCTTTTTATGGTTTATTTCTAGATTGATTCCTTCATGGTCAGAGAAAATGGTTGGTATGGTTTCAATCTTGGTGTATCTGTTGATGTTTGTCTTATGTCCCAGTATGTAATCGATCCTGGAGAATGATCTGTGTGTGCTTGAGAAAAATCTGTACTAGGATTTTTTTGGGGGTTTAATATTCTAGAGATATCAGTTAAGCTCATGAGGTCTAGATCGTTATTTTGAGCTTTAGTGTCCTTACTTATTTTTTTGACTCATTGATCTATCCATTGTTGATAGTGGTGTGTTGAAGTCTCCTACTACATATGTGTTTTCTCTGATGTCTGTTTTTAGAGATGATAATATTTGCCTGATATATTTTGGTGCTCCTTCATTTGGTGAGTATATGTTAATGAATGTTATTTCTTCTTGAAGTATTGTCCCCTTGATCATAATGTAGTGACTATTGGGGTCTCTTTTTACCTTTTTGAGTTTGAAATCTATTTTATCTGATATAAGTATAGCTGTTCCTGCTTTCTTTTTTTTGGTCCATTTGCTTGTAGGATTGTTTTCCATCCTTTAAGTTTGAGTCTATTTTTATCTTTTGTAGCTAAATGTGTTTTCTGGAGGCAGCAAGTGGTTGGGTTTTGCTTCTTAATCCAGCCTGCAACTCTGTGTCTTTTTATTGAAGACTTTAGTCCATTTACATTTAGAGTTAATATCAATATGTTAGTGTCTGTATTTGCCATTTTGTTTTCTTTTCTCTGGTTTTATTTATTTATTTATTTTCTTATTTTCTTATTTTATTCTTATTCATTCTGGAGTTTCTGTTTGTCTGGGAAGGTCCTTATTCTTGTTTCATAGAGGAAGGAAAGCTTTGCAGGATAGAGTATTCTTGGTTGGCATTTGTTATCTTGGAGTTGTTGACTATGTCCCTCCACTCTCTTCTTGCCCATAGTGTTTCTTCAGAGAAGTCTGATGTCAGCCCGATTGGTTTTCTTTTGTATGTTATCTTTTCTTCCCTTTTGTCAGCTTCATTATTTTTTCCTTATCTTAGAATCTTGGGAGCATTACTATTATGTGTCTTGCTGTATTTTTCCTTTTATCATGGAAGTTTGGTGTTCTTCTTGCTTCTTGTATATCTATTTTCAGCTCCTTCATCATGTTTGGGAAGTTCTCTTCAATTATTTCCTTGAATATTTTCTCTGTTCCTATGTCTCTCTTCTCTCCTTCTGGGATTCCTATAACTCTTATATCTCCTTTCCTCATGAAGTCAGATAGTTCCCGAAGTCTTTCTTCATTGTTTATCCTTCATACTTCTCTTTCCTTTTCTGTTTTGGTTCTTTTTATTTCTGTGTCTTCGAGAATACTGATTCATTCTTCCATTTCATCTATTCTGCTTTCATTGTTTTTTCCCAGAGTTCTTTAGCTCCTCCATTAATCCTTTGATCTCCTGCATTTCTTTCACTTCCCTCTTTAGGGACTCAATATCTTTTCTTTTTTTTTTTAATAGTTTTTTTTTTTTTTTATAGAGGCATGCTTTATTTATTTATTTGTTTGTTTGTTTGTTTTATTTATGCATGCACTGGGTACAGTCAGAAGCGCGGGAGGGTGAGAGAATTCACCAGAGCCAGAGCGGGGAGCAGAGCAGCAGAAGGACCGAAGTACACTGCTGAGGGGAGCAGCGGGCAGCAGGAGAGGTCTGTGCGCCATATGGGACCCTCCTCTGGTGGCCGGGGAGCAGCTGGGGATCGAACCAGCACTGCAGAGGCCGTGGGCAGCTTCGCAACCCAGCACTCAACCACTGCACCACCAGGGAGGCCCTAGGGACTCAATTTCTGATTGTTGATTATTTTTCCGATATCATTTTCGACTTCTTTAAGTTTTTTAATCATGGTGATTTTAAATTCTCTATGGGGAAGACTCATGAGTTCCTCTAAGTCACTCTTGTTGCAGTCTGGTATTTGATTGTCTTTTTGTGGTGTGTCATTTCCCTGGGTATGTGTTTGGTTGCCTGTAATTTTTCTTCTCCCTGCTGCTTGTTTTCTAATGTGTCCCATACATTGGGACACTGTGTCACTGGTATTGGCTGGCATCTCTTTGGTCTGCTCTTTCTGGGATGTCGGGAACTAGTGGTCCAATCGAGTCCAATACTGTTATGCCAAAAGTCAGTAGGGCAGTGATATTACGGATATGTTAATTATCACTGTCCCTGAAAATCTCCTCCTTCTATATTTGTTGAATTCCAGAGGTGGGTCTTCAGGTCACACAGAGTGCCCTTGTGGTGGCTGGATTGCCCTCTGCGCTCCAAACTGCTAGATCCCCCTCTGGGCTCTGAATCACTGCCAGGTGGGTCCTGGCTTGTGGGGGCCTTCAGCAACCTTCTGACCAGGGGGACAGCCCCTTCTCAGATCCACACAACAGCTTTAGTGAGGTCCGGATGCACACAGAACTCCCTGTCTTCCAGGGGTTGATTTTTGTGCGTATAGATCCATACCTCTTCAGATGTGTGTTATAATATCATACCCACCATCAAAACACCTATGATCCTCCACCATAGTCCATTGGACATCCTGCCCTCTACATATTTTATTGCTTGTGATGAAATTGTAATAGATATGTTTTTTAATTGCTCACTGATAGTTTATTAGTGTTTAGTAATGTGACAGATTTTTGTGTATTGATTTTGTATCTGCAACTTCATTGAGTTTTTTTTAATTATTTCTAACAATTTCACTGGTAGAGTTTGTAGGGTTTTTTAATGTATTAGCATGTCATATGAAAAGAGTAGGTAGACTTGTCTTGTTTTTGATCTTAGTGGAAAAGTTTCTAGCTTTATGTTAGTGCATATAATGTTAGCTGTAAGCTTGTCATATATGGACTTTATCTGTACATTGATATATATGTATCTCATTATGTCAGTCCCAGACTATACTGATTACTGTAATTTTTTATGAGG